>NC_053168.1:42989998-43289998 GCF_016835505.1 Polypterus senegalus
ATTTCAGAGTATGTCTGTCTTTATTGAAAAAGTGGGTTTCTACAGTACACTAAATTATCAGCATGTGAGGCATACTTCAAAATCATACATTTTGGAACATTTTTGTATACCCAAAGTGGAGGTGGAAAGGAGGAGGTGCCCTTGTCATGTCAAACATGACACATCTGCCAAAATTCATAACTATTTTACATTTACAGCTGTTTTCTTTGCTATGCAGTATGCCAAGTTTGGCTATGCATATGTATACACTAAGGCAGATAGAGAGAAAGAAAATGGTCATTACCAGTTGGATCAATGGTGATATCCTCCAGATTTTTTCCTTTAAACTCTCCAAGGCGCCCAGTTTCAAGAGCTAAGAGAATTTTGCTGATCTTAGCCAACTGCAAAGTGCCTTCTGGGAGACGATAGTATTGCCTGTGTACTCTAATGTCATGCCCAAGGAAATCAGCCAGTTGATCCAATTCTGTATCGTTCAAGTTAAGAACTTTTGACAGAGTTGCCACGTGTTTTCGGAGTTTGGTTGATGAAAGTGTTTTAGGACTTTTTGCTCCACATTCTTTGGCAAAAAGTCGAATACAATCAGATCCACGAAAATGAGATAGAGCCGAAGGTCTTGCAAACATATAGTTGTTGTCACATGGCACACCACATACTTCTCTTTTTTCTGCAAGCAACTTCATTGCTCTGTGCATTGCTGGGGACAGCAGTATAGGAACCTTCCTTCCACGCTTGCCTTTAATTTCAATTCTGATAAAGTGATGGCAAAGCTTTTGCTCTAGTTCTGAAAGAGCAAGAGCAACATCTCCATGCAAATCTGATACATCTCTTAACAAAAGGTATTTAGAAGCATTCTGGAAACTTCTCCTTCTCTTCTGCGATTAAACAAAATAATTTGTGTTAAAGTGACTTTTGCAAGGTTTGCCCAGTTTCTTGCAGAGGCCTCAGCTAGAAGATTTTTGTAATTTTCTTCTTGTTTGTCATCAAGATACAAATGCATTTTTTTCACATCTTCGGTAAAAGGCAAAAGCTGAGGTGCATTCCACTTTGACTCTCTCAAACATCTTAGGGCTACAGATGAAATTAGCTCATTCCACTGGGTTTCATAAATTTTTTGGAAGCTTTGAGCATTTTTTCCATCATTTCATTTCCTTCTACCATTGCCTGGGCTTCCACTATATTGGCTATTTTCTGAAGGCTGTGGCCAAGCTTCAGTGCTAATGAAGGAGTTTTCATTGTGCCACTCTCCTGGTTGTACCCAGCAACACATTTCACTGCTGTTACTACATGTGGAAAGTTACATGGAATTATGAAGTCTCTCATATTTTGCAATGGTGTTATTTGTCTTGCACATAACAACAAACGACCAAGCTCTCTAAGCTTCTGACGAATGTATTCATTTTTAGATATGTCTGAACCGAGCCTGTTAAAGAGATGTCGTGCTATTTGTAAAATGCAGGGATCCTTCTTGACTACAAGTGAAATGTTGTCTTGTATCATTTCACTCATTAGCTTCCAAAGGCCACTGTCAACACCAGGAGGCACAGGTTCAGCAAATGCACACAAAGACTGGACCCTATTTTTCCAGGTTTTGGTTGGTCATGTTTTCTAAGCTTGCAATGTTTCATGTGTCGCCAAAGATTGTTTCTTAAATAAAAACCCTGACAATTTAAACAATGCATAAAATCGTTAGATGGCAAACAATTTCTAGGTTGTCTTCGAGGTACGAGCATTCCTTTCCCCATTTTTAAAACTTCCACATTGTGAGCAAAATTGCCTCTGTTTCGAAGAAGATCTATTTGAAGTCTTCTTTCTTTTGATTTTCTTGGAAACTGGAGAGCTTTAGCAACTTCAGTCTCATTGCGATGAATTTGTTCAATATGCCTGGCAATTTTGCATAGGACTTACCACAGAAAAGGCAAAATGTTTTTGTCATATACTCTTCTTCCACGGTTTTACAGAAACTGCCTTTACAGATACTGGATCATATTCTTTAATTTCAGAGTCTGAAACACTGGAATCAGGTACAGTTCTATCACACGTGGAACATGACGCAGAGGATTTCTCATCTTTATCTATTTTGTCATTCATGTGTGCTGATAAGCAGTCACTACTGCAGTCTGGACTACTCTCTTCTGATGACTTAGGAATGTAGTCATCATCGCTGTGGTTCATACTGGAATCTGATGACTCAGAACAGTTTTGAAGCATCTCCTCGCTCACCTATTAAAAACATAAGAAAGCCATCTAGAAACAAATCCCTATACTGCATACTGATTAACAGGTGTTGAAAACTACATTATTTGATTAATGATTGCTTTGTTTTATATTTATTATTAATAATGTATATACATGAGCAATTGCTTAATATTTCAAAACCCACTATCAAATACTCACTGTTATTTTTATAGTGAAAATATTGAATTATAAAGTTTATGCCATTGAGGTATAACTTACAATAACACTGTCAGAGCGCTTAAGTTTTGGCACAGTACAGTCAAGCTCTCTTTTCTAAAGAAACTGGTTCAGTGTCAGATCCACTGTTGTCTTCAGTCTGTAAAAATATAATTGGGTGTCATATTCGTTTGACACACATTACGATGTGTTAGTATTATTACTGTTGTTATTAGCAATAGTAGCAATATTCCTACTATTGCTATCATTGTTGCTTTTTACTTTTACACTTTGCAAAGGCCAGTTACAATCAAATACTTTCTGCTCAAATAAGTGTTAAGTGTCGTTATAGGCAATTACAGGGATAACAGAATACCAGATTTTACATTATGCTGTACATAATGTAAATTAAATGAGATTATGCTTAATACATTTTTCAGGCCAAATCTTGAATATTGAATATGGAGACAAGACAACAGTTCATTAGGTCTTAAGAATAAGTGCAACACATACAGGAGAGTCAACTTTTCTTCATTAACTATAATTATTAGAACTAGCATTTATAGCAGTTGATTTTTATTATGGCGACCTAAATGAATTTGAGTGAGGTAGAAGTACTGAAGCACCACCAACAATCCTAGTGAGAACTTGCATATACTTCAGTTCACATTCACTGTGGGGACATAGAGTAAGGGGTGAGCAGGAGTTAATCTATCTTTTATGTAGCTATACTTGTGGGGTCTGACACATATTTCAGGTCACAAACACTGTGTGGACCTAAACTAAGTGGGTGGACAGTGGCACAAGAAACCCCATCATCACTAACTAACCTAGTGGGGACTCACACACATTTCAAGTCACAACCATTGTGTGGACCTAAAGCAAGTGGGGGATGGTAGCACAAGTAACCCCATCTTCAATAACTGCCCTTATGGGGACTTTCACACATTCCAGGTCATTTTCATTAAGGGGACCTCAGTGAAGTAAAAGATATTTTAGGATTTAAAACACAAGACGCTGTCCTTGTGGGAACTCACACACATTCCATGTCACAAACACTGTGTGGACCTAAACTAAGTGGGTAGACAGTGGCACAAGAAACCCCATCATCACTAAGTAACCTAGTGGGGACTCACACACATTTCAAATCACGACCATTGTGTGGACCTAAAGCAAGTGGGGGATGGTAGAACAAGTAACCCCATCTTCAATAACTGCCCTTATGGGGACTCTCACACATTCCAGGTCATTTTCATTAAGGGGACCTCAGTGAAGTAAAAAGATATTTTAGGATTTAAAACACAAGACGCTGTCCTTGTGGGAACTCACACACATTTCATGTCACAAACACTGTGTGGACCTAAACTAAGTGGGTAGACAGTGGCACAAGAAACCCCATCATCACTAAGTAACCTAGTGGGGACTCACACACATTTCAAATCACGACCATTGTGTGGACCTAAAGCAAGTGGGGGATGGTAGCACAAGTAACCCCATCTTCAATAACTGCCCTTATGGGGACTCTCACACATTCCAGGTCATTTTCATTAAGGGGACCTCAGTGAAGTAAAAAGATATTTTAGGATTTAAAACACAAGACGCTGTCCTTGTGGGAACTCACACACATTTCATGTCACAAACACTGTGTGGACCTAAACTAAGTGGGTAGACAGTGGCACAAGAAACCCCATCATCACTAAGTAACCTAGTGGGGACTCACACACATTTCAAATCACGACCATTGTGTGGACCTAAAGCAAGTGGGGGATGGTAGCACAAGTAACCCCATCTTCAATAACTGCCCTTATGGGGACTCTCACACATTCCAGGTCATTTTCATTAAGGGGACCTCAGTGAAGTAAAAAGATATTTTAGGATTTAAAACACAAGACGCTGTCCTTGTGGGAACTCACACACATTTCATGTCACAAACACTGTGTGGACCTAAACTAAGTGGGTAGACAGTGGCACAAGAAACCCCATCATCACTAAGTAACCTAGTGGGGACTCACACACATTTCAAGTCACAACAATTGTGTAGACCTAAAGCAAGTGGGGGATGGTAGCACAAGTAACCCCATCTTCACTAACTGCCCTTATGGGGACTCTCACACATACTTCAGGTCATTTTCATTAGGGGGACCTCAGTGAAGTAGGGTGGGCAGTAAGAAATGCATAACAATGACACAGTTCCTGTGAGGATTCAGATATATTTCAGATCACTCTCATCATGTGAACATAAAGCAAGTGAGGAATGTAGTTAACTGATCTTATGTGTAATGACTATATAATTTTTAAACAAAACAGCTTTGTGAAATAAACTGTAGCAGATTAAAATTTAAAAGCAAAATAAGACATCTTGCCATTAAAAGATATATACTGTGTATTTCTAGTTATATTTGCTAATTAAGTAAAAAAACTGTACCTGCTCATTAGTAATAACTGCTTCTTTCTCTTGAGGTTCAGAAGTCTTTTCAGCTAAGCTATGACTGAGGGTCTTCTCTCTTCCATCAGGGTTCTGAGAAGGCAAAAATAATTAAATGATTAGTGAAAAAAATGGATAATATATAACATTTTACCATTAAGTGATGTAAAGTATTTGTCTAATAATAAACGTTTAAGGCTATAAAGAATTGTACCTGTTCATCAATAGCAAGAGTGCCTTTTACTTGTGCCAGTGTAGGCTGTTGAGCCAAGATCTGGCTTTGGGCAACATCCCTTTCCCCAGTGCCCTAAAAACAGAATATTGATCAAATGCATAATAAAGGCAGGTATGCTGTTATCACTTTCCAGTCTTACATGCAATAATAATACTTCTAATACTAAAATGAACTTACTGGTTTCCCACTTGATGAAAGATGTTAAAACCTTTGTTGGATTTTTAAAATATATTTTGTCATAAATACTGTATGAATGCCCAAAGTAAACCTTTGATAGGACTTGACCGTTCCTTATAATACCTAATTCTCATTCAAAGATACTGTGATTCAAAAATTGCACTCTGAATCAGCAGTAGTCACATTTCTATATGCACTATATGGTATGTACATGAAATGTTATTTCATATGGGTTAATTTATATTTTACATAATCCAAAAAGTAGCCTATTACAATGAATATGTTTAACTTCAAAAAAGCCTAAATTGTTCATATAAAAAATTAAGTAACTTTTCAGTTACTTGAATAGTTTCTGGGTTTCTAGGTCTTGTAGATGGTTGTACATTTTGCATGATTTACATGATATCACAAAACGATAGCCATACTTTTTCTTCCTCTTTAAACAACATTTATTCTTTTGGTGTGTGCACTTAATTTTTCTCTCTGTCACATGTTTCATTCAGAATTGTTTATGTGCTACAAAAGTTGGAAACAAGTTTCACTAAGTCATACACTGTGTATGTTTTCTGAAAATTTATAGTGCAAATATCAAAATTATGCTAATGAATACTAATATGTTCTTGTTTAGGAAAATCTTTACAATGAGTCTGCAATTAACGATTTTACCATATATTTATTCTTTCCTCTCTTAGTTTCCTATAATTAAGTGTACACCATCCATTTTCATACCTTTAATTGAAATTGTGGCACTATATTTGTGTTTCTTAAATTTATTATCATATAAAAATATATTTCCACTTCCAATCACACAGCTTTATTATCTAAAAATAGTGCAATAAAGTATATAGACTCAGGCAATGTAACAAATTGCAATGCATGTATACTGTGTACTATTGGTACTTCTTTAATAATATCTTAATTCAGTTTTTCCCAAACTCGGCCCTGGGGACCCCCTGTGACTGCAGGTTTTTGTTCCAACCACACTCCTAATAAGTGATAACACTGAGCTCATTTAATTAGCTGGTATTTTTTTTTTTTTATTCGACATTTCGAAAAGCAAAGCAGCATGATTTTTACATTTAAAAATATTTCTGCTTTTATGATATATTTAAATGCTTAACTCTCTTTTGTTGATTTCATTATACTTTGCCCTTTATCTGTGCAGTTTTTCCTCCTTCGTTGTATCTTAATAATGACAATTTAAAATGAGCAGAGCAGACACCCAGGCAAACAACACGGAATAATCAAAGGCTGCAACTACTTTAAAGTCAGACCTACTAATTAGTATAATTATTAAATAGTGGATAAATAAAACAATTAGAACACCTGGAAAAGTAGAATGAAAATCACGATGAAAACACTGTTAAAAAGAAAAAAAATACATTATTCCTATATAACTGCTTGGTACATTTTAATATTTTTTTTTAGCAAACTTATTTTTCTAATTTCTGTATTGTTCCCTAAACACAGAACTTGGGAAATATCAGTTCACTTAATTAGTCCAGGAGTTTAATTAAAAACAGAAGCTGCAGCCACGGGGTCCCCAGGACCGAGTTTGGGAAAAACTGTCTTAATTTATTAAAATAAAATGCCTGTATAGATTAATAATGTAGATTTAGTTACCTTGTCATTTGTCTGTAATGGTGATGACACAATAGTGGCTTTTTCTTTTCCCTGCATACAAACACAAAAATAATTACTTCACAGGTGACAACAACCTAAACTAATCCTAAATACATAAATAAAGACTACAGTTCTTACCTGTTTTCTCCAAGGCCATGGTCCATCTCCATAGCTGTATGTGATTTCTTCACCAGGAAGAATATCTCTTAAAGCAAACAGGCAGAGGTGTGGCATTCCATCTACTGCCAGTTTCTTGATTTTGCAGTTTGGACTTTTGTGGTTGTCATTTATCATTCTTCCAACAGAGCCATCATCTTTGGCTCCATCAATGCTGTAACAGCAGTGCAGTTTAAATACATACATAAAGATTACACACAGCCAATTTGCCTCATGTATTAGAATGAGTAGTGTTCCGTGGAAATAATCGTGTAGCACATCTGGGTCTGAGCCTGAGAGGGCAAGCTCCTCACTTACGTGGAAAGGACTACCTTGAGAAACTGACATAAAAGCAGCTCCGCGATCGCTATGTTGCAGACAGAGCACTTGAAGCACTTCAGACACGTTTCCAGGCTGCTACAGTCCATCTGCCCGAGTGTGCGGCCGCTACCGTGTCTCACAGGGCAGGTGGACAGTGGGCATATGAACTGCCTCTAAGGCAGAGAAGGGCGGACAGAGAGTCGAAGCAGGTGGCTGATTCCATTAAATAAAGTGCTTACTAACTGCGGTGTCTGAGAACGCGGATCTCGGAGCTGCTTCTCCAGGAGTCCCGCCACTTCAGACAGCATATCTGCATTACACGTACGCGATCAGGTCATTATTATACCGGTTTTTTTATGTTAAAGCAAATTTGTTGTATATATCATAAAGTATTTTATTAAGCATTTATTTTTTATTCGGAGACAGGGAAACCTGATTATACTGTCTGGTAGTATTACTTTTTTCTGCCGTTTACTTTCATTCTGACGTTTTGTTAACTATTGCAATATTAACTTCGGAACAGACCGTAGTACACTTTCACCATAAATTTGAAAAATAAATACAGCTCACCACCAGCTTTTCCTATTCCATTTAAAGTCGAAAAGAAAGACAGCAGCGGCAGGATGGTACACTCGCCTCCTCCTCTCGCTTTCAGCTCCGTTTATTAGTTGACCGCGGTACTCGGCCACAAAGTCACCCTTTTCCAATGCATCCACCGCAAAAACTCCACGTCCTGCGAACGACCGAGTATGTGAAACGTATTCGCTAATATAAATGCGATGTTAATAATTTAAGAAAATAAATTGGTTATAAACAACTTACCTTTCTCTGAACTGATACATTTAATTTCCAAACCGCATTTGTCCGAAGATGACCTCACATACCGAATAGCCTCGCTTTCCGGATTTATTCGTTGTCTTCTCATTTTCAACATATGTCTCTCTCTCTCTTTCTCTATGTATATATACACATATATGTACACATATACATGTAAACTCCCGAATATAAACACGCATAATTTGTGTTTTAAAATTAAATGCATAATAAAGCTGGCATATAAAAATAGTCAAGCAGGGTCTTCTTAAAAACCAACAAACACAACATACCCTGACAAACTTTTATTCAAACAAAGCTTTAAATAGATAAAAACGTCATCTTCATTGGCTAATAATAATAATAACAACGATTAACTACTTACTCTAGCATAACATTTATTAAAACACTGTTTACCTTTTTTAACAGTTTGTGATTTATCCTTTCGGGCTTTCAATCTTTCCTCCATATGCACGCACCTAATGGGAACATCCGTGTTGCTGCCATGTGACCAAAAGTGTGCTTAACCCTGCAGTACTGCAAAGTGTCTGTAGGGGGTTTTAAAAACTGTGAGCATCCAGCCCCAAAACACACTGCAGTACCGCAAAGTGTCTGTAGGGGGTTTTACACACTGTGAGCATCCAGCGCAAAACACACACACAAATTTTACTCATTGAAATATGAATTTTGGGGTCATGGTAGATTTTGATGGTACACACCTTAGGAAGCAATTTTGCATTAATTATAATGGGCAGAATTATGGGGACCTCATTTTGGTCCCCACTTGGTCAGAGGTCCTCACTGTGTTGGTGTGCAGTCAGGCGTATGTCCCCATTCAGATAGCAATGCAAACACACACACACACACACATGCAGACACACACACCAAGCACACACTAGGGACAATTTAGGATCACCAGTCCACCTGACCTGCATGTCTTTGGACTGTGGGAGGAAACCAGAGCACCCGAAAGGAAACCCATGCAGACACGGGGAGAACATGCAAACTCCATGCAGGGAGGACCAGGGAAGCGAACCCAGGTCTCCTAACTGCGAGGCAGAAGCGCCAGTATAAGATGTACAACAGAAACTTGTACCAGTAGACAACAATTATTCTTTACTTCACCTATTTTATAAACTTATTTACTCTGCTGTAGGCTCGCAGGGCATCAGAAAGTTTCAGACACAAGTATCTGCCAGTACATCAAACTGCCAATTTAAAGCTAGCCATTAATCTAATCTAACTGGTGTAAAGGAAGCTGGAATGCACAGCACCACACCAGAAAAAAAAACCCAGCGGAAGGACATGGAAATTCCCCTGAGACAGTAACTGCCACTTACTGTACCACCATGTAATGGAAACACTTGCTTACATTATTATATTCATAAATCATTTCTTTATTGTGTAATTTATTTTGAAGACAGACATTCAAATGCTCTCACCTTTGATAACTGTTTGTTAAGAGTCCCTTTTAAACAGATTGGTTAAGCAATACTTTATGTCATACTACAAGAAGAAAATATATTATTACATACTTGACAGACCACTTCATTTAAGGTAACATACAAAGTTATTCTATAAATTTTTTACATATTTTTTTTGGAATTGGTGCATAAGTGACTTACTCAGCGTAACACATTGTGCTAGAGGAGGAAAATTAACTGGTAACCTGGGGGCATAAAGTTTAATACCTCTGCCACAACACAGCATTGCTTTCCTACTACACCACAATGAGCACATTTCCATCCATCCATCCATTATCCAACCCGCTGAATCCGAACACAGGGTCACTGGGGTCTGCTGGAGCCAATCCCAGCCAACACAGGGCACAAGGCAGGAACCAATCCTGGGCAGGGTGCCAACCCACTGCAGGACACACACAAACACACCCTTACACCAAGCACACACTAGGGCCAATTTAGAATTGCCTATCCACCTAACCTGCATGTCTTTGGACTGTGGGAGGAAACCGGAGCGCCCGGAGGAAACCCACGCAGACACGGGGAGAACATGCAAACTCCACGCAGGGAGGACCCGGGAAGCGAACCCAGGTCTCCTAACTGCGAGGCACCACTGTGCCGCCCATGAGCACATTTAGTGGAAACAAAAGATTTGACAAACACTTGAATTCAAGCAGATATTAAGCTGTTATTATTTGTAACTGCTGTGTTCAAATTTTCTTCCCCTTACATTAGGGTATCCCTATAAATATGTTTTGTTTTTATATTGTTCTTTATTTCTTCTTATACAGATCCTTGTATTAGAAATTTGTTAGTTTTCGCATATCCCTCAGGGTTAGAGTGCAGAGTCAGCCATTGTACAGCACCCCTGGAGCAATTGCAGGTTAAGGGTCTTGCTCAAGGGCCCAGCATAGTAGGATCTCTTTTAGCAGCAACAGGAATTGAAACCAGCAACCTTCAGAATACCGGCGTAGATCCTTGGCCTCGGAGCGAATATAACAATGCTACTCCATTTTATAAGAGCAAAACCCAGTTTATGCCTATTTGGAAAGTGATTTCTTTATGAAAAAAAGGTAAATATGTTTTTAATTTAAATTTTTGTTAGTTGTCTTCTCAATATAAGCCATTCAGTTAACAAATTGCACAATTAATGATGTTGCAATGAGATGCAAAACAGTTTTAAAACACTGAAAATTACATATAGAAATTTGGAAATGCTCAAAAGTTTATTTTGCATATTGCAAGTTATTTTCAAGCCAAGCTGTCTTAATTTCTCATCCAGACACTTCCTAGAGGTTGTCAAGATGTCTGTTTCAACAACATGTCACAGAAGTTTGTTCCAGATTCTCACAACTCTGCGTAGAGGAGTGCTTCCTAGCTTCAGTTTTAAATGCACATCTTCTTAATTTACAATGGCGTCCTCAAGCACATGATTCACCCTTAAGCAGAACGAATTCTGCAGGTATCTTGACATTCTATGTGGGCAATTTGTTACATGGATTCAAACTCAGGTATCCAAGTTTTGAGGTTGCAAACATTGAATCACTCCACCCAATACAAGTCAAAAGTGCTATTTGACATGGATTGTATCAGTGCAGAGCTGGGCTTTCTTCCAATAAAAACAAGTGATGAGGCATGATGGAAACAAATTTGTTAGGTATGTGAGAACTATAAGCAATGTAGCACCTTCACACACCAGGGGTCAATGTGATGAGCGGTCTGTGACATCAGGAGAGTTTTAAATAAGTAATCATACTCCACGTAGCATAAAGGCTCGGAATAGGGTGCAGGGTGTGTAAGGGCGTTGCACTCAGTGGTTAACAACAACAACATTTATTTATATAGCACATTTTCATACAAAAAGTAGCTCAAAGTGCTTTACATAATGAAAAATAGAAAAATAAAAGACACAGTAAGAAAATAAAATAAGTCAACATTAATTAACATAGAATAAGAGTGAGGTCCAATGGCCAGGGTGGACAGAAAAAACAAAAAAAAAACTCCAGACGGCTGGAGAAAAAAATAAAATCTGTAGGGATTCCAGACCACTAGACTGCCCAGTCCCCTCTGGGCATTCTACCTCACATAAATGAAACAGTTCACTTTGGATTTAGGGTTCTCACGGAAGGACTTGATGATGATGGTCACGTAGACTTCTGGCTTTTAATCCATCCATCATTGTTGGAGCATCATGATGCTTGGAGTAGGTGGAGGTGGCGCAGGCAGGAAAAAGAAACAGAAGAGAGAGTAGGGGTCAGTACGGATTTTAGAGCCACCATGAATAGTTATTATGATGAATTGAACATATAGAGTATCAGGATTAAGTTAAATTGAAGTTATAAAAAGGCTATGTTAAAGTAATGTGTTTTCATCAGTGTTTTAAATTGCTCTACTGTATCAGCAGTGAATTCCTATCGGTAGGCTATTCCAGATTTTAGGTGCATAGCAGCAGAAGGCCGCCTCACCACTTCTTTTAAGTTTTGTTCTTGGAATTCTAAGGAGACACTCATTTGAGGATCTGAGGTTACGATTTGGAATATAACGTGTCAGACATTCCGATATATACGATGGGGCGAGATTATTTAAGGCTTTATAAACCATAAGCAGAATTTTAAAGTTAATCCTGAATGACACAGGTAACCAGTGTAGTGATATCAAAACTGGAGAAATGTGCTCGGATTTTCTTTTCCTAGTTAGGATTCTAGCAGCTGCATTCTGCACTAGTTGCAAACGATTTGTCTTTTTTGGGTAGTCCTGAGAGGAGAGCGTTACAGTAATCTAGTCAACTGAAAACAAACGTGTGAATTAATTTCTCAGCATCTTTCAGTGATATAAGAGGTCTAACTTTAGCTATGTTTCTTAAGTGAAAAAAAGCTGTCCTAGTGATCTGATTAATATGCGATTTAAAATTCAGATTACAGTCAACAATTACCCCTAAGCTTTTAACCTCCGTCTTGACTTTTAATTCTAATGTATCCAGTTTATTTCTAATAGCCTCTTTGTATCCATTATTGCCAATCACTAAGATTTCAGTTTTCTCTTTATTTAACTTGAGAAAATTACTATTCATCCATTCTGATGATTAATTGGGGTACTTGGCCAATCACATCACATACATGTGCTGAGATGGGCGGATAGGTTGAGAACCTCAGTTGTGCCTCATGTGGAGTGGCATGTCACATGTGCACCCAATTAAACAGGCAGGATAAAGGAACTTGCATGAGATAGAGAAGGAAAGAATGAAGAGACAGAAAGAAAATAGAGTGGAGGTTAATGGACAGGAAGGAAGGGCAGGAGCAAGCAAGCGAAAGACTGTGCAAGACTGGAGGAAGCAGGCGGATGGGAATGTGAGCCCAGGGTAGGAGCATATGGTCAGTGCTCAAGGGGGCTGAGGGTTGCTCCTACTAAGCAAGGGAGCAGAAGCAACAAGATTACTCTGGAGGGACTCCCCGGCAAGGTCAGGGAATGACAGCTGGAGTCCGAAAGGGAATGACAGTGGAGCTCTTTTGGATGGGTAACTGGGGACACTTGCAGGAACTGAGGGTTGTCTGCGCCTGTTGGTTCAACGTCTCTCTGTGCTGTAAGATTCAAACAGGGTAAGCCAGGATGACATCACTTTTAAAGGGATGCAACAGGCCTCTTGCATTTTAAAGGACAGCTTCCTGCTAAGAGATTTTAAGCTTGTTTTCATGAATTGTTTATTTATTTGGGGTTTTTAAACCTCCATTGGCAAAGGGATTGTTTTTACGGATTATTTATTTATGGAAGATTTGGTTGCACTGCACATTGTTGTGGACTTGCAGGACAGGGCACATGGAGCTGACCCCAGTAGTGACAGTCAGACTCCCATCATCTGGTTGAAATGCAGGCATTTACCCAGTACACAATAAGACGTTAGGAGTCAGCCTTTTTCATCATTTCTGTTGAGATTTCCAATGTTTTATTAAAGTGTTTTACTTGAGTTTTCTTTGTCAAATTCATAGTATACTTACAGTGGTGTGAAAAACTATTTTCCCCCTTCCTGATTTCTTATTCTTTTGCATGTTTGTCACAAAATATGTTTCTGATCATCAAACACATTTAACCATTAGTCAAATATAACACAAGTAAACACAAAATGCAGTCTTTAAAAGAGCGCAGAGATGACTCATCCGAGAGGTCACAAAAGACCCCAGGACAACGTCTAAAGAACTGCAGGCCTCACTTGCCTCAATTAAGGTCAGTGTTCACGACTCCACCATAAGAAAGAGACTGGGCAAAATGGCCTGCATGGCAGATTTCCAAGACGCAAACCACTGTTAAGCAAAAAGAACATTAGGACTCGTCTCAATTTTGCTAAGAAACATCTCAATGATTGCCAAGACTTTTGGGAAAATACCTTGTGGACTGATGAGACAAAAGTTGAACTTTTTGGAAGGCAAATGTCCCGTTACATCTGGCGTAAAAGGAACACAGCATTTCAGATAAAGAACATCATACCAACAGTAAAATATGGTGGTGGTAGTGTGATGGTCTGGGGTTGTTTTGCTGCTTCAGGACCTGGAAGGCTTGCTGTGATAGATGGAACCATGAATTCTACTGTCTACCAAAAATCCTGAAGGAGAATGTCCGCCATCTGTTCGTCAACTCAAGCTGAAGAGATCTTGGGTGCTGCAACAGGACAATGACCCAAAACACACCAGCAAATCCACCTCTGAATGGCTGAAGAAAAACAAAATGAAGACTTTGGAGTGGCCTAGTCAAAGTTCTGACCTGAATCCAATTGAGATGCTATGGCATGACCTTAAAAAGGCGGTTCATGCTAGAAAACCCTCAAATAAAGCTGAATTACAAGTCTGCAAAGATGAGTGGGCCAAAATTCCTCCAGAGTGCTGTAAAAGACTCATTGCAAGTTATCGCAAACGCTTGGTTGCAGTTATTGCTGCTAAGGGTGGCCCAACCAGTTATTAGGCTCAGGGGGCAATTACTTTTTCACACAGGGCCATGTAGGTTTGGATTTTTTCTCCCTAAATAATAAAAACCATCATTTAAAAACTGCATTTTGTGTTTACTTGTGTTATATTTGACTAATATATATATATATAATATATAGATTTTATTTTTTTCTCCAGCCTTTGGAGTTTTTTTTGGTTTTTTCTGTCCACCCTGGCCATCGGACCTTACTCTTATTCTATGTTAATTAATGTTGACTTATGTTTATCTTTTATTATGTCTTCTATTTTTCTATTCATTTTGTAAAGCACTTTGAGCTACATTTTTTTGTATGAATATGTGCTATATAAATAAATGTTGATTTATTGATTGATTGATAATGGTTAAATGTGTTTGATGATCAGAAACATTTTGTGTGACAAACATGCAAAAGAATAAGAAATCAGGAAGGGGGTAAATAGTTTTTCACACCACTGTATATCAAATGGATTCATCATCATTAATTATATAAAGGCAGAAACTGGCCTCTAAAGTATCACATAATGTCTGAAAACCTCTCACCTACACTGCCATGATTATCGGATACTGTCAAGTTCCTGCAGTATCAACACTTTCTTCATCACATCACTTTTTGTTCAGGGGAGAAAAATACATTTGGCTTTATGGTGATGGAATGACAGGGTAGAAAAGCACACACAAGAGTGTATGCTTGTCCATTGTTAACAGCAATCCACTTGTATGTGCGCACAATTCTCTAATGTAAACACTAAGTTATCCAACTAATGATATCTGTTCCACTCTTGTAAATGGCTAGCAAAACATACAAGTTTGTGCACTTTTCATTTCTCAAAGAATCAGTCAATCAAACAACAAGAAAATGGTGATTGGTCTTTCTTCATTAGCATCAGATTGTGACATCCTCTGACATTGTCACCTGACAATACAACAATATTCGAGGGGGGACCCAAAAATAACCAAAATTAAAAAAAAAATGTATATTTTTCAGAACATTTGCAAAATTTAATCACCTCAAAACACTCTCGCTGAGACGCAATATACTTGTCCCACTGCTTTTTCCATTGTTCAAAACTGTTCTGAAACTCTTGCAAAGTGAACGGTTTGGGAGGGTTTGAAACCGTTGTCATCCCGTTTTTCATGAGAAACTGCTGCACACTCAATGCTGTGTGAATGGTAGCATTGTTATGATGCAGAAGCCACTCGCCTAATTGCCACAATTCAGGTCGTTTTCTCCACACTGCATCATGCAATCGCTTGAGCACTTCAAGGACGTCGCTTGGCCAAATGATGCAGAGGGCAGTCTGGTACAGCCACCTAGTGGCAGACGTCAGAACTAAGGCCCCTCCAGCCTCCAGAAAAAAAAATCTAGCTATTTTTGGGTCCCCCCTTCGTAGATTTAAATAATTAAAAAAGTGAGAGCCTTACGGCCATTTATTGCTTAACAGTATCTATTGGCTATGAACTGCCTAAAATTCAAACAGCAACACCTCAAGTTTAGAATCAAATGGTTCTGAGGTGAAAAGACAAGCCACAATAATACAGAGAGACTACACAGAGCAACTCATGTACAACTCAAATTGTTCACTGCATGTCATGTAGAAGCACTTACTACCATGCAGACAGGAATTTGGTTGTCAGTACAGGGCTAGCAAGTAATGAAAAAAAATATTTTCCACATACATACCTGTTTTTCCATCACCAGAAATGTGCACGTTTTTGAAACTAGAGCATCCTACTGCTGGCTTCTTTCCACAATCGTTTCCTTAGTGCTAGTGGCCTTTTCAAATTTAGCATGGTCTATATCATTGGTGGGTGAAAATCAAGATGCAGTGTAACGATACATTCTGATATTGGTCTCCTTTCTTTTTGTTAAATTACTGCTGGGGCTACCTTTATGAGAAGAAATGGTACTGGACTTCTTGTACCTCTTCATTGATGCGTGTTCCATGGGAGAAGCTCAGCTGGGAAAATGCCTAATTAAAAAAAAAAGAAATCAACAGGTGATGAGCTTTATACTTTATCTTTGAAAATATGAGTCCCCTTCTCTTGAAATCCCTCCAGGTTTGTTGGATGGAGTGGTCCATTCAAGTAAGGAGGCCTGTTTTCCTACCCTGTCTGTGAAGCGCCGTCTGCTGACTACTATAATTTTTTTCTCCAAGCCAAGTAGTTACTTATAATGCCATTAAATTTCTTCCTTGGGGACCAACACAATTTTGGTTTTTAAGATTTTGAGGACATTACCCCATATTTTGTAACTCGCATTAAAAATGTGTTATTTTAGAATACTTACCATTCTGTTGCTTGAGAATCTGCTTGTTTATAAGGAGACTTCACATGATTATGATTGACGATACAGCATTAAAGATGATTATTTCATTCCTACTACAACTTTCAGATGTGTTGATGTTTCTGTCCCTTAGTTTCTGTCAGTCTGGACTGTTGTCTTCAGATAAGAAAAAGATGCAGCACTTTTTATAATAATTTAACTTGTTTTAAACATTATCGGAATTATTTCTAAGGTGATCTGTTGAGTAAATTTAAATCCAAACCATTTATACAAAAACATTTTAATTACCAATTCAAATGGAACTGTACAGTATAGTGAAAACATATGTTATGTCCCAGATTTGTATACATAATTCCAAATAAGGTGAAAGCCATTTCATTTTGATTCCTATCAGTTAGTTCTGAAGTAGCTGAATGCTTCACTGGCAGCACCGGCATGGAAAAGACAAACCCCACCAGCCACAAAGCACCTTCAAAAGACAACAATCTTGAAAATAGAATGCAATGTAGTAATTCATTATCTGGAAATGTACCTTTTTAATTTCAATAGCTGTTATCTTGACATTCCTAATTACTTTGTGTTTTAAGTTTAGTCACATTGTCCTTTGGAGACACTGAAAATTCCAGGAACTGCTTCATATTTGTAATGTTTATTTCCATTCCATTTCACCTAAGAAAAGTATCTTTCCTGGAAATGTTTCATTTAAGGGCCAATTATTCCATTGAAAGGAGTGAATTCTTTTCTTATATTTGAGTTAAAATAAAACATAACTAATCAAAGAAAATACAATAAAATCAGCAAACCAACTGGACATTCTATGAACAGTTTGAGTTTTTACAGGAAATAGTGTCACCATCAAATTATCATATACCTGTACAGTATGCTTGATTAGAAAAAAAAACAGTATTGATAATTAGAAGCAGTTGCTTTAGTCCCAGATACCCCAGCTGCAGTGTATTGTGCAAAGCCAATGACCTAAAATATCAAATACATTGGATAATACTGATATACAGTATTTACTGATTATGCAAAATGTATTGTTATAATTTTGAGCCTTAGTTTATGTAATACCCTGATATCAATCCATCCATTAGCCAACCCACTATATCCCAACTACAGGGTCACGGGTGTCTGCTGGAGCCAATCCCAGCCAACACAGGGCGCACAACAGGAAACAAGCCCTGGGCAGGGCGCTAGTGATGGGAAGTTCGGATCATTTTACCAACTCAGACCTTTGAGTCTCGTTCAGCCAAATGAACAAATCATTTTTCGAGTCATTTCGTTCAATTCTCTTTCCGGCTCAGACTGCATAGGTTAAGCTTATGGGGCTGTCACGTGATGAATGAACGACTCAAACCCGAAGACTCGAAAGATGAACTAATCAATTCTGTTTTCGGCTCAGACTGAGTTGGTTAAGCTTATGGGGCTGTCACGTGAATGAACGAATGACTCGAAAAACCCGAAGACTCGAATCAGGTGAATCAATTCCAATACAGAAACTATAGGAAGTTGCGCAAATGCGCATGCGCGACTGAACGAATCACTCCCACGAGACGACTCATTCTTCCCGAGTCACATTAAAGATTCGTTCAAAATGAATGAATCGTTCAAGAACGACCCATCACTACAGGGCACTATCCCACCGCAGGGCACACACACACACACATTCACACACTAGGGACAATTTAGTATTGCCAATGCGCCTAACCTGCATGTCTTTGGACTGTGGAGGAAACCCACGCAGGCACAGGGAGAACATGCAAACTCCACGCAGGAAGGACCCGGGAAGCGAACCAGGCAGGGCCGGATTTTCCTATAGGCTAACTAGGCTTCAGCCTAGGGCCTCAAGATCAAGAGGGGCCTACATTCAAATTGTTAGCAATTTGAACAAACTTAAAAATGGGAGGTGAAAGGGCCTCATAAGTGGAATAGCCTAGGGCCTCTTTTCATCTAAATCCGGCCCTGGAACCAGGGTCTCCTAACTGCGGGGCAGCAGCGCCACTCACTGCGCCACCGTGCCGCACTAATAACCTGATATGTATTTTATTATTCTACAATTACATTGCAAAAAATGTATGAAAGTTTTGCCATGTTAAACAATTGCATTATACATCATACCAGATGCTGCAGCATATACATCATTATATGACATTCAGAAATATAAAGCATCTTAAATCCCCACAGTACATTATTATTGTATAAAAAACCATAGCTTTTACAGGAAAATATACTGGTTTAATGAAAATTTAATATTGAAAATAACTTTTTGTTGCTTAAAATAGGGTTTGTGCATTGGTTAGAGTGTAACATATAAATAAAGACAATTTATGCCATCATCTGTTAGCATTTTATTCCATTATTGGGGGAATCAGATTCATTTGTAAATTAATCAATACATTTAATATTGGATATAGTACTGTAATTGTGTGGAAGGTAAAAAATAAAATTTCTTTTTCTGTTTAACAGGATTTTGCTTTTCAAAACCTACCAGATGTAAAATGGTAAGAAGTACATTCATTGCAGTCATTCCATTTTATACTTTAAACTTTTTCATAGAATAGTGCCTTATGATTTATTTTAATATTTGATCAATATAGATCTTACACATGCAGAATTCTTAGATTTAAATGACAACTTCTAACAGTCTTAGGTAATAATATATATTGAGATGCTTCAAAATGGCAAGCATTTTCTAAAAAGAGTCATACCTTATAAATATTTTCAATAATTTAAATACAGTTTCCATACCAAGTTTACAAAAATAGCAATTTTCTTTAATAAATAAATGAAGAGTTTGATTTACATGAGAGCAACATGCAATGTCTAATACTTGCCTACTGGGTCTACCTGGTTGATTGTCTAGAAGGTGGCATGCAGTGCTAATTGTCCCCTTGCTGCAGTAGAACTGACAAACAGGTCAGCAGGAGCTCTGATAACCTGCAGCAAACAGAGCTACAGATATTCTTGGGGAACAATCTAAAAAGAGCAGATAATAATAACCTTCAGCAAAAATAGTGAACTTGTGTTACCTTGTCTAAGACAGCCTGCTGCTCTGAACCACATGGCCTTTAAACAGCTATAGAAATGGTGTCCACCAGACCAATATTGCTACAATCTGTGCTGAAAATGTCTATAAAACTTAAAGCTACAGTAAGGTTCTTTTAACATGCTTTTAAAACCAGCATTCTGACTTTTTATCAGTTTTGATCGATTGCCTGAAAGTGACGTTTCCCGCTGTTTCAACTGTTACGTATTAGAGAAAGGCTTTAGAATAAAGCAGTCATGCAGTAAGTCGGGCAGCTGCAGGGCATGCGTCAAGTGTCATTTATCATTCTCTCATTATACATTTATGGCTTTGTCGTCCTGGAAATCTACTGAAGTTGTCACAATTTCTAATGGCAAACTTATTGGGTGTTGTAGAGACATTGCCACTTCAGGATCCCAAGAATTAGACGAATTTTCAAGACTTGAGCAGCTTTTTGTACTTGGATTAGGTCCTGTATAGTTGTCCAGACTATTAGGATGCAACCGTGATGATATTTCAGGGGAAGAGCACACTGATGGTGAAAGAGTGGTAGGGAAAGATTGACAAGGTGCCAATGTGGAGTCAGATTTTGGAGAATAGCATTTTGAAAAATGTAAATGATCCCCTTGAGTTCCTACTGGAAAGTGACAAGGAAGGCAATCAGGCAATGATGATAAATAATAAAGGTCATTATCCATTGGTCTGTGAACACTTCTTCCAACCCTCATTGGACTACTCATACTATTTGATGGATCTGCTTCCATTCCTGCTGGCACAGCATGTCCTTGAGAAAACATTTCTGTGGTAGGTGCGCTTTTTAACACTTGAGAATGCATACAAGGACGTGGTGGAGTCCAGTTAATCCTTGCTTGCAGACCTTCCAATGATGGACCATGAGCGTGGCATAATATAGGTGCTTTTTGCACTGATAATAGTTCTTCAAGAAGAAACATCATATTTCTCATTCCTGTGGTTAATTGTGCTACTTCTTGGCTCAGTGTACTGACCTAAAAAAATCAAACCAAGAAAATGAAATTAATTATTTATTGCACATCATATTGCTTCATATGCATAATATTATTTGAAAAATTGATAGTTAGCTTAAGGAGTATCTTGTTATATTATCTGGTTAAATTTATTATATAAATGTATTATATATAATTTAAAACCATAATCTGTAACATTTTTTGAAGTTACTAAAACAATATCATCCAAAAATAAAAAAATGAAAAGACTATGTAATAACCAGCAATATATTGTTGGTAACACAATATAACACTGCAGTGACTATTAACAGTGAGACACAAAATGGCCAACAGATGCCATTTTCATTGTAACAATGTAAGGCTAAAATAATAATGTGACTTCTCATAGCCTTCTGTTTCGTGTCACAAGGCACACCTCTAAAACAACTAATAAAAAAAACCTTTATTGTTCCTTCCTCCTTTACTCTTCACACTCCAATTCTGCATCTTCTCCCACTACTCTCTCAAATAATATAAGATATTATTATGCCTTGTGCCTGATGCTTGCTAGGATGGCGTCATGGAGCTATGGGTAATTTAAAAGCTGGGACAAGTGGTGTTGCCAAAGGCTCAATGTTGACAGGAAGATAGGCCAAAGAAATGTAAGTGGGGGTGCAGCTTATATTGGTCAAAGGAGCAAACAGGAGGTACAAAAAGTGTATAGAGTTTGGGATATACAGTGATCCCTCGCTATATCGCGCTTCGACTTTCGCAGCTTCACTCCATCGTGGATTTTAAATGTAAGCATATCTAAATATATATCACGGATTTTTCGCTGGTTTGCGGATTTCTGCGGACAGTGGGTCTTATAATTTATGGTACATGCTTCCTCAGTTGGTTTGCCCAGTTGATTTCATACAAGGGACGCTATTGGCGGATGGCTGAGAAGCTACCCAATCAGAGCACGTATTACATATTAAATAAAACTCCTCAATGATATACGATATGCTTCCCGTGCGGTGCTTCGCATACTTAAAAGTTCTAACAGCACCTATTGATTTTTGATTGTTTGCTTTTCTCTGTCTCTCTCACTCTTTCTGACATTCTCTGCTCCTGACAGAGGGGGTGTGAGCAGAGGGGCTGTTTGCACAGAGGCTGTTTGCCTAGAGGATACGGACGCTCCTCTCAAAAATGCTGAAAGACTACCTTCACATTGCTCCCTTCCTTGTGGCCGCTTTTTCGCGGTGCTTTGCATACTTAAAAGCCCAACAGTACATATTGATTTTTGATTGTTTGCTTTTCTATCTCTCTGTCTGACATTTTTTGCTCCTGATGCGCACTCCTTTGAAGAGGAAGATATGTTTGCATTCTTTTAATTGTGAGAAAGAACTTGTCATGGAACACAGTTTAAACTTTTGACTAAAGGGTGTTATTTCGTGTCTAGAGGGCTCTAATAATGTTAAAAAAGTACTTAGAAGGTCGTAAACAGGTTTTCTATGTTCTAACTGCGAAAATATTAGATTTATAAATAAAGAATCCTACTTTGCGGAAATTCATTTATCTCGGTAGAGTCTGGAATGGATTAACCACGATAAACTAGAGTTTACTGTACATTGTTTAAAAATCAGCAGGGCTGAAAGATCATGAGCCCTACAGAAAGTATTAGCACTGTAGGGATGGATATGCTTGTGTCCTCCATAGGATTGAAATGGTTGTATGTTCTGTGTTTGCAAGTGTAGTGGTGGGAGTGAGGATGTTATTTTATTACTAATATTTAGACTCAATCAAGAAAGTTAGTTATAATACATGCTACTTTTGTGTATTTTATGTTATTATTTATGCCGCATGATTGACAGGACACGTGACCGCAATTCCTCCTGTTGATGACATCACTAGCTGCCCTGGTTGTTGTGTCTGAAAACCGACAAGTTTTTTAAAGGGCAAACCAGGAGAGAGGTGAAAAACAGAAAAGGGTTAAAACCAAGAGATCGATAAGTGCCAAAACAATGAAGCCAAGTAGGTCAAGTACTAGGTTAATTTATAGGTTTTCTGATTCTCCTTTTGACATTGATATTAGTTTTTGCTAAGGTGCTTTGTTTGCTCAATTCATTTTTGGTCTTCTGGTTTTGATATTTTGCCTGACACTGACTATGATTCTGGTTAACATTAGCATCTCTTGGTCCTTTCAGTCGCTCTCAATAATCATGAAGTCCCTGTCTCTCATCAACATTGAGGAGTGTTTGCTGATTATTATCACTCCTGTGTGATATTCAGAACCTGTACCTACAGAAGAAGAGTTTTGTTTGCCTACTTGACATTCTTTAGAGCTTGTTTAAAGTGGGTACAGGGTGAGATGTTTCTTCTTCTTTGTGCATACGTTCATGACCTGAATATCAAAGCACAGTGCAGGCTGGGAGGGTATCCAATTAGGGAAAGTGAATAATTCATCTGTTCTGTTTGAGTATGATGATTTCCTCTTTGCTTTTATTAGATTGTAATACTTCTGATTTAGGACTGCCTGCTGCCACCTAACAGCTTGTAGGGACACTAATCTCCTGCGATTCCTGGACAACATGGTCCAATGCCTTTTTCTAAGGAACTAACTCATTGTCACACACGTGTGCATGGGAAGCAGCTGAAGGGCTTAGGAAATACTGTTTATACATCTGCCCAGGGGGCGGGGTGCACTGACGCTCTTTCTGAGTTCTCTGCAGGTCTTACCGGGAAATCCCACCAGGAGCCGCCATTTCCAGGAAGGACACATCACTTCCGGTTCCGGCCCCAAGAATGAGGTCACTTCCGGTTCCGGCCCCAAGGATGATGTCACTTCCAGTTCCGGCCCAGAGGACGACATCATTTCCGCCCTCTGTGCTATAAAGCTCACTGCCTTTGCTTAGGCAGGCAGTTCTGTTTTGGACTCTGTTGTGTAAACAACTGTGTAACAATGCCTCAAAGACTTTTGCAGCCGGGAAACCGTAATAAACGGGTGGCTGCCCCAAACCTTTCCACGTCTCTGGTCTCCACTTATTACATCATCAAAAAAAGTAATTTGTTCAAACAATTTCTACAATTGCCTTCAAAAATCACTACACAATTTCACTTAGCACTGATCTGATTTTTTGCTCCTACTTCTTTTTATGTATTCACTAGTAACCAAGTTCATCATTATGCCAATCACAAATGTACAGTATATATTTCCACAGTCAGACTCAAATGGACAAGGATCTGACATAAGACTGGAAAGACTCCAGTTCCATGGGGACTCTGATTATTATTCAGAGCTTTCTGAACAAATAGGCAGATATACTCCCAGGGGACTGTGAAGAAAACATTCATAAATAATATATTAATAGACATTAACCCAAGATCTGTTTTGTGTGGTAGAATATTTATGATAAAAAAGTTAGAAAAGTTGTATCGTCTGGCAGCATCACTTTTCTTTGGATCAGAGAAAAAACACAATCTGTTAACATGGTTTTTTGAAAGGCATATGTGAATCTTCTCTTCCTAGACCATCTTAGTTGGCGGCTTTATAAAGATATTATGTGAAGAACAGATTGCACATACTAAATTATTAAAGAAATCTAGAAAAGGATAATAAAATAAGTATAGGGCAAATGCAAAGTATATACAAAAAAGAAAATTGAGGTAAAAAGCAGTCAAAATATAGAGAATTTAGATCAATTGCCACAATTGTAATTTTTTACAGCAGGTGTTTATATAAACTGCTCTTTGCTGTTAATTACCTGTTTGCATTTCTGAGTGTGAGATTTAATTATTTTTATGTTGACAGTTTAAAAAGGTTAATACAATGCTACAATATAACCATAGAAACAGTAGAAAATACTTAGTGTCTTAGATTTGTGTTACACTTGTATTCAGCTATTCACTAGCAAGAACATGTCTCGAGTACTGCCATCAGTTCTTATTAGAAGAAAGACAGAGTTGTGTTAAAATTCTTACACAAGGTACATTTTCAGAAAATCACTTTATTAATTGTTAAGGAAATTAGGCTTTACAGAAACCTAATTAACATCTGAAATACTCTTTCAGAAAAAGTACATTCAGCAGACATGGCTGACATAAATGATGAATAAAAGATAATGAATTCAAGAAAAAAAGCAAAAAAAAAAAAAAAAAACAGGAAATACATTTTTGTACTGAGTACATTGTCAGGTCCTAAAACAAACTGCCTGGCCCTGTTGTTCAACTTAATTTTGTGTCAGCATTTCAGAAATGGCAGTGACAAGTGCTATAGAAAAGAACAAAGATCATATAGTTTTTTAGTATTTAATACTGTGCACATCAATTACACATTAAAAATGTGTTTTTAACAAGAAATAATTAAGATTAATTAATAGGTGTTTTGTTAATTAAAAAGCTCAGAAATAAAAATATGGAGAAGAGAAATTGCCTGAGTTAAGGCCTACACAAATGAAATTGTTTTTCAAACACTGATTTGTTATATTGTTTTGCTGCGGTTTCACTTTACTGTGTATTTATCTAGTATAGTGATGAATGAATTATATAATGTCATTTAAGGAATTAATTTGTGACTTAAAAAAAGAATACGTTGTTTGGAAATAAGTAAGTGTAACTCCCGAAATTTTTAGCAATGTGATCACTGATAAGAGGAAGAGTTGACCAGAGTCGGTGTGAAACAATGTAGATATGTCAGAGGCACTGTTTTAGTTTGTATCAGATCCAAATATCAAAGACTGGGATATGACACCATCATTCCAAGAAGAAAGCCAGGAACCTGGAAGGGACAAGTAAAAGTATGACTCTTAAGAGAAGCAAGTATGAGAAGGCAGTTTATGACCTAATTACCAGTATATCCTTTCTTTTTTGTTTGTCTGAAATTAGAAAGGATGCTTTATGTAGGAAAAAGCAGTGGAACAGAGGACTGGGTCGTGCCTGAGGTGTGTCAGGGGTTACAAAGCCACAACAAAATGAAGGTTTGTATGTTGCAGATTCTATTTCTCCACTTTCCATCCAGAGGACATGCTGGAAAAAAGACAACACCAGACCAAAGACCAATTTTAATTCAATATTAAGACAGAATGCTGGAAAAAAGACAACGCCAGACCAAAGACCAATTTTAATTCAATATTAAGACGGAACGCACCTGGTATTCTAAGCATATTGGATTCCTAACATGAACCTCATTTTATATTTTGTGACATTCTTGGTACTCTGCTATTTGTGGCATATTATATATATTACATGAATAAATGTATAACTTTTGCTGTTCTGCCTGTTCTGGTACTTCACCTAATTGTGTGGGGTTACAGTTATAAAAGAAAGGGGGTAAGTATCGAACTACATTAGCAGTCAATCCTGACAGTGTGGTAAAAGTACAGGATTTGCAGCATTCTGTTATAATCTACTTAAAAATGTTGCCTTGAATCCAATTATGAGCAGCTGAAAATTTTGTGCAAGATAAAACTCTATAATTTCCATTAAATTCACTTTTGTTGCAAATACTGGGATATAGGATGGTGTAAAGCTAAGTGATGACACACCTGCAATTACAAACCTGGACAGGAAAGTTTAACATGTTCTGGCATTCATGGCAGATTAATTCCTAAAGGAAGGCTTACACAAAGTAATTGTTACAAGGATAATATTAACATAAAATAATAAAAGGGGGACAATAGATAATAGGCTAATAGTCTCCCAAATTGACTGTTGGCAACAAGGGCACACCATTCATATGTATTGTGCCCTACTTCTTACACAAGTTGGGCATCAACGGAATTAGATGGCCTATATAAAACAGAATACAAGAGCATTTCTGATCTTAGAAAATCTTAGGGATTTAACCTGGAAGTGGTCCTCAAAGGAAGCTCCAACCAGTAATGGTTTCAGAAAAGCTTTGTCAGAAGAGCAGGTTGTGGCAAGAGCTCAGCTGACAGAAGACAGAGACGCTGTGCAGTTGGAAAAGAAAGGAAACAGTGATAGGAAGGGCAGAGTACCATGGTGTTTCTTTGCTGGAAAAGCACAAACCATTCCATCATGTTTCAACCAAGGTGTGCTCCTTGGCCCAATTTTATGTTTCCTTTTTTGTGTCAGTTTGCATGTTCGAAAGTATTATTTTTCATATGTGTTTTGTAATTATGAAAATGTTAATATTTTGTTTCATTATTTACTATCTATGCATGAGGTGTTCTAGTATTTTCCTTGTGTTTTGTGGGTGGGATTTCAAGAGGCAAGGCTACTCTGATGCCATAGCTGAAAGAAAACCCTCAGTCTATATATTGTGAGGCTTAGGATTGGGTCATTCAGTGGTTTAGAAAGAGTGCATCAACTGGCACTTTTTATGGTCTTGAAATTTTGCTTCTGTTTGTGACTTTTGAATATTGAATTTTGCCTTGAGCTTTGGTCCCTGTGGATTGAAGAACTTTTACATGTTTTAGCCGTTTTTTGAATCCTTTTAAACAGTTCCTATCTGCTGAAGGGTATTTTTATACATTTTGAACATGTTAACTTAATCCTGAACTTCTGAAACAAAATATCCTTTTTGAATTTGGGCAGGCTGAAACTTTCCATTAAGGTTTGGGGTCAGGCTACCTGGGATGAGGCCTATTCCTAGGCAGGATATGGAACGCCCTATCCTAGTTTGTGGGTCTTTTTAGAGGCCTCACACCATTTTTTCAATTTTCAGTGCACTGAATCACAACACCCTACATTTAGTTAAGGACCCATTCTTTTATTCAGGCTCACTCAAAAGGTCTAGTGAGATACTACATTGTCTTTGCTGAATTAGAAGGGACAAGCCCAGAGAATGTTAATTTTTAACAATAAGCTATTGGACAAAAAACAGTAAATCCATGTTTGTTTGTTTTCAGGAAACTGTTCAGCAAACTTACCTTACTATGATCATTGGAATTTTTCCGTATTAGGTCTGTTGAACACTTTAATTTAATCAAGATTTTCTTAGTGCTTACAACTGATTAGTCATATATAGCCAAGGTCAAAACATGGTAAAACAAGAGATTACTCATCACGTTAAAGGGTAAGTGCTGTATTCAAAGTCAAAATAAGTTCATTTAAAGGATTAGCACATGTTTTGGGCATGCACCAAAATAGTATAATTCTGGACAAAAATTTTTTAATCCCTATAAGACAGCCTTTGTGTCACAATCATTGCTAACCCATAAACAGCTGTGTGTGGTGTACTGCCAGAAGGACTTAAACTGGAGAAGGTCAATTAATTGTAACGACTTATACCACACTATTAGCACATAGACTTTTCTTGCTTAACTGGAAGAATCCCACCCCACCTGTTATAAATCAGTGGGTAACTGATGTTCCTATACTGTTTGAAATTGGAAAAAATAAAATTCTCACGTAGATCTGTTCAAAACTTTTTTTTAAATATAGCAAGATATAATTTTAGAATAAGCATTTATATCAGGGAAAAGGACATTTCCCCTTCTTTGTTGTTTTTAAAGATTTGCTCTTGTTGTTGGCTCTTCTCTCATTCTCTCGGGTGGGGGTTGAATTCTGGTTCTTTAAGTTAGACTTGATTGTATGAAATGTTATTTTCTTCAAACAAAATCAATAATAACAAAAAAGAAAGGCCACATATTATTTGTGTTTTGTAAATTCAATCATTTGTTGAGCCTGTACATTTGGCACACATAATATGAATTTAATATTTGGTCATTTCATGATGTGTTTAATTTTATCATGATGACAGAGATGTCATTTTGTCTTCACTTTGAAAATCCTTTTTCACTTATTGTGATGACATTTTGTAAACATGTGAACAACCATAGGCATATTGTTTACTTTTCACCTGTGAGTTGCAACTGCACAATGTCATCACATGACATCTATAAAAGATAGCAGCATGGCAATCACTGTATCGTAGCTTTACATAAAATTTGAAATCAACTCCTTTGAATGTTCTTGTATTTCTTTATGGTTAGTGATTTCTGTCATTAGGTGGATTTTGGCTCAGTCTCTCTTTCCTTGTTAATGAATTAGCTATTTTCCTACAGCTTCATTCACTAGTCATTGTTGACCCCCTTGTGACCTACCTGCTGAAACTTTGACTATGAGTTTGACTTTTCCCAAAACAATCTGTTTCTTGGCTTTTTCTAATTCTGTACATTATAACTTGGTAACTAGTGTGGCATTGCTCTACTCTACTCTGATAGAAAAAATCCTTTGCTACATACTCCAGAATTATTCACTCCCAATTGCTGTCAAAGGCCTTTGACTCCATCAGTTGTGAAGGTCTCTGGAAAATTCTATTTAAGCTTGGACTCCTACAAAATTTGTAACTATCTTGAGTCAGATGCTGTGATACATAACTGCAAATGTCCTCTAAAAAGGGAAGAAACAAATTCCTTCATCATTCAAATGTAATTATAATGCTGATTAATTTTAAATCGAACTTCACATTATTTGATCGTGACCAGTGTGGTCCGGATAAAATATAGGTTTGACAGAACCTCTTTAAACTACACCACCACAAGATGAAGCAACTATGATGATAGTCATTGACCATCAATATGGCAGATACTGTAACTGTTGTTTTTTAACGATACCTCAAAAAAACACCACAGTTCTCTGAACCTCTCTAAACGTCCTTTTCTCATTCATTCATGTTCATCCAAATGCCCTTGACAGGTATCATTCTGGGTTTGAGTGAGTACTGACGAATGAGTCAAGTTTATGGATGGATGCAAGGAAGGAAGGAAGGAGGGACGTATGAATGTACAGGCCTAGGAAAGGTTCAGCCACACAGTAGTGGGCTGCCAGAGCTCTACTATTTCATGCTCATTGTAATATTTACAAAAGAATAACATTATTTACAACTCCTTTTTTTTCTATTCTATTTTTCTATTTTTGTATTTGTTTGTAATTATGCAATTACTGATCTTTTAATGTTTTTGTGTAACTGTCATTGGCTTTACTTATTAGTCGTATCACAAAAGTATTGTAATAATATAGCAGTTGCTTCACAACTTTTATTCATTCTAGAAACATTTTTTAATAATCATACATAGGGATTTTTCCAATTTTCCAGGATTCTATATACCATTTGTGACCTTTGTACTATGTCCTTAGTTTTGTAGGCATATTTAACCTTCAAATTATTCTTCAGAAATGCAGCAGATGCAATGCCTTTTATTTAAAATGTGCTCCTGTTATGTTTCTATAGAAACCATATAAATGTCTAGTGAGAAAGAAATTTAAATATTTTCATCACAAAAAGAATGTGAAACATATTCACATTCAGAACAGGTAATAAAACCACATCTTGTATTTCATAGGGTACTGTAATTTATAGTCTAATATTTGCAGAAAGGTTTCTATATAAAGTTTTCATGAGACTGTAATTCTTAAACCTTATTTTATAGTGTGACACATTACAACTGTATTTACTACTTTATAATAAAAATGTAACAGTATTTAAAGAAAACACCTAAAATACCTTTTGTAATTCAATTACCATTCAAATGTGTTTTTGTTAGTATAAAAAATGTGAATTATGGAAAAAGTGACCTTTTAAAAATAGGGCCTTATAGATCTCAACACAGCTTAGGTTTAGTAATCTGTCTCTAAAGTATAACAGATTTAAATTAAAGCCCATGTCGTTTTCATGTTTTAACAGAGAAACTATTTAACTTTCTGTCAGTTTCTTTTACTTTCTAATATTCTTTTTAATCAAATTGTTAATGATGATAATAGATATAATTACATGCACAGCGGGCTTACATCTAGAAGTGTACTTTATAAAAATGATTTTAATTGAATTGAGTATAAGTGGTGTTTTATACTGTTTTTGCAAACTTAACATACTATTAATTAACATACTGCTGAAAGTGGAAAAAAACAGTATAAGACCTCATTTTTTATTATACATTAAAAACAATAAATGCCACACTTCATATTTCGATTCAAAACTGTTGGAAATGTTTTCTTCAAATCTGTGAAAGCAAACAAAATATAAAAATAATTTTATTTATTTGATTTATATGACATAAAAATTGAAGGGGTGAATAAAAATATCTGCAGTAACTGATGAGAAATAGTCAGTATACATATAATAGAGCAATTGAAGGAAGTTGTTGAGTTTCAGCAAAACCTGAAGTGCATGGCAAGAAATTGTAAACCAGCAAGACTGTTGATGTAAGGATTCACGTCTGCCCCTGAAAAAATTACTACATAAAATATAATTATTTGCTGCGGTGGGCTGGCGCCCTGACTGGGGTTTGTTTCCTGCCTTGCACCCGGTGTTGGCTGAGATTGGCTCCAGCAGACCCCCGTGACTCTGTCTTTCTCATGAGTGGGGGTTGATTTGAATTTAGTTTTGTTAAGCTTGACTTGATTGTATAGATTGTTATATGCTTTTGATAAATTCAAAAAAATATTAAAATAATAATAATTAAATTAATAAATTATTAAAAAAAAACATTTTGAACAGATACTCTAGTTTGATTTTTCCCATTTACAAATGGTGCGGAACTTCAGTTACCCACTGACATATAAAAGGTGGGCTGGGATTCTCCCTGTTTAGCAAGATAAGTCTACCTGTGTTGTAAAGGCAATTACAATCAATCAATTTGTCCTTCTCCACTTTAAGCCTATTTGGGAGAATACAAAACGCAACTGTTAATAGGTTAGGAGTGATTGTGACAGCAATACTATCTGAAAGGCATTCAAAGATTTGTGTGCAAAATTCTTTTAATTCAGTGCACTCTCAAAACACAATGGACCTTGCCCTGGATACATTTTGGACAATTTTAAACAAGATAAATGTGATCGATGAAAGATTTTAAGTTGAATGATTGAATGCTTTGCGCATATGTAGCTAGAGTGTGAAAGATCCCATTCCCACTGTACCCTAGGATCTTTGAAAGGAAGAGACTTTGAGATGTGTTTATATATTGTTGAAATGCTGTCTGAGTGTACAAGACTGATCAGTATTTATTCTGGAATAGAAATGGGTGGGAGGTGTGGAAAACTGGGACACTAACCCTTTTAATAAATTCAGGCTATCCAGAAGTTCAGCATTTAACTGCATTGTCAAAGACAGGTGTGATTAAAGAGAATGATCCACAGAAAATGTCTGAAAATTGCTATCAGATGCCATCAGATTATAAAGGTATGCTCAGACAGCAGTTGAATTTCACTGAAACAGAGCATGCATTTCAAATACATAGTGTATGTTGGCCTTAAATCTATATTAAAACATTAGAACACTCTAGACGAAAACAGGCCATTCAGCCCAACAAAGCTTGCCAGTCCTATCCACTTATTTCTTCCAAGGAAACATCAAGTCGAGTTTTGAAATCCCCAACATCTTACTGTCTACCACACTACTTGGTAGCTTATTCCAAGTGTCTATCGTTCTTTGTGTAAAGAAAAACTTCCTAATGTTTGTGCGAAATTTACCCTTAACAAGTTTCCAACTGTGTCCCCGTGTTCTTGATGAACTCATTTTAAAATACAAGTCTCGATCCACTGTACTAAGTCCCTTCATAATTTTAAACACTTCAATCATGTCACCTCTTAATCTTCTTTTGCTTAAACTGTAAAGGCTCAGCTCTTTTAATCTTTCCTCATAATTCAACCCCTGTAGCCCTGAAATCCGCCTAGTCACTCTTTTCTGGACCTTTTCTAGTGCTGCTATGTCCTTTTTGTAGCCTGGAGACCAAAACTGCACACAGGACTCCAGATGAGGCCTCACCAGTGCATTATAAAGGTTGAGCATAACTTCCTGTGACTTGTACTCCACACATCGTGCTATATCACTTAACATTCTGTTAGCCTTTTTAATGGCTTCTGTCGGGAAGTCGATAGCTTAGAGTCCACTATGACTCCTAAATCCTTCTCATAAGGTGTACTCTCGATTTTTCGACCGCCCATTGTGTATTCATACCTAATATTTTTACTTCCTATGTGTAATACTTTACATTTACTGACATTAAATTTCATCTGCCACAAATCTGCCCAAGCCTGTATGCTATCCAAGTCCTTCTGTAATAATATAACGGATTCCAAATTATCTGCTAATCCACCTATCTTGGTATCATCTGCAAACTTAACTAGCTTGTTACTTATATTCCTGTCTAAATCATTTATATATATTAAAAATAGCAGCAGCCCTAGCACTGACCCCTGTGGAACACCACTCTTAACATCAGCCAGTTCTGATGAGGTTCCTTACACCATCACCCTCTGCTTCCTGTGTCTGAGCCAATTCTGTACCCATCTTAAAACATCACCCTGAACTCCCACTTCTTTTAATTTGATGTCCATCCTCTCATGTGACACCTTATCAAATGCTTTCTGAAAGTCCAGATAAATAATATCATAAGCTCCATTTTGATCGTATCCTTTTGTTGCCTCCTTATAGAATTCCAGCATGTTAGTAAAACACAAACTCCCTCTTCTGAACACATGCCGGCTGTTCAGAATAACTCCTATCCTTGCCATGTGTTGCTCAATCTTATACTTAATAATTCCTTCCACTAATTTTCATGTGATGCATGTTAAGTTTACCGGCCTATAGTTGCTGGGATCTGCCCTGTCACCCTTTTTATATAATGGGATGATATTTGCCATTTTCCAGTCCTTCGGAATCTCTCCAGTGTGCAGTGACTTCCTAAAAATGTGTCAAGGGTTTATATATGTTCTCACTAGCCTCCTTAAGAACACGAGGATAAATATTATCTGGGCCTGGTGATTAGTTTGATTTCATCTTATTTAATCTGAGCAGCACTTCTCCCTCTACAATTTCCAAATCCCTCAGTACCTCCTTAGTAGTCGTGTTTACCTCTGGGAGGTTATCCACTTGCTCACTTGTAAACACCTGAGACAAATGTAAGTTTAGGGCATCCGCTATTTCACTGTCTGTATCTTTTAATTCCCTTTTACTGTTCCTGATGCACTTGACCTCCTCCTTAACTGTTCTTTTACTACTAAAATACTGAAAGAATCTCTTGGGGTCTTCTTTCGCCTTATCTGCTATATTCCTCTCCAACTGTCTTTTAGCCTCTCTGATATCCTTCTTAATGGTTGCTCTCATGTTCTCATACGCTCTACGATTCACTTTGCAGTCATTAGTTTTATATGCCTTATAAAGAAGTTTTTTCCTTTGCAACTTCTTTTTTAAATCTTTATTAATCCACCATGGAGTTTTTTTAGTTTCCTATTAATTCCAAATTTAGTTATGTATCTGTCCTGCATTGCATGTAAAACATTTTTAAACCTGTTCCACTGCTCCTCGACTGTCTCCACACTTAAAAGCTTATCCCAGTCTATCCTACTTAGACTTTGTCGCATCTGCTCAAAATTAGCCCTACCAAAGTTCAATTTAACAATTTTAGTTTTTCCATCTGCACCCTTACAAAATACTGAGAATTGTACTACATTATGGTCACTTGACTCTAGTGGTTCAATCACCTCTACACCCTCAACTCTATCCTGATTATTACAAAATGCTAAATCCAGACAGGTTTCACCCCGTGTTGGTGATTTAACATACTGTGTTAAAAAACATGTTTATACTGTATATATAAAAGTCAATGTATGTGTGTATGTATGTATGTATGTATGTTCCAGCATCACTTCTGAACAGCTGGAGCGATTTTCATGAAATTTGGTACATATGTTTCTCATTGGTCAACTAAAAATACTATAGGGTGAAATCAGCCCTAATCCACCCCTTTCTTGGTAGGATAGGGGGTGATCTTGAGGTCTTGTATGCATGTTATCATCCAGTTGACACTTAGAATGACCACCAGAGGGCGAACTGGAGGTGACTACCAGCATTCTGTATGTTTGAGCCCACCGCGCTCCTGTTGCTTTTGAAATTAAATAGAGTTGGCCGGTTCCAAGCATCATCTGGACGATAACACACATACAAGACATAAGTGCAGTTTGTAACTTTACAGTATGTTATCTAGATGATACATCCACACAAATCCATTTCAGCTAGTTGGATTTCTTTTTCCCTGTTTTAGATTTTTTTTTTTTAGTTCATGAGATTTTAATATTTTTGAAGCTGAATTGTACATATTTATTTTCATGTACAGTATGTTCTTTAATTTTATTTATATGTTTGAGAAAGATATACATTTGTTTTGTTTAATTTGTAAACGTCTCAGACTGCCACTTCAGAAGTCTTTTTGAGTGGTTAATGGTTCACTAGGGGACCCTGCCTGGTTACTAAAGACTGCCTCCACGCTCACTAATAAATTCCAGCATAGCAACAGAAACCCTTCATTTAAGATTACAGGTTTGACTAGTAAACAAGTGAGGTTTAATCACTTTGGCTCTGACACTTTGGTTAAACACACAGCTCTTTTGTATCAACTCTGGCCTACAATTTTGGCTCTGGTTCTTTAGGAGATGACTCCATACAATCCTTAATTGACTAGGATCATTGTTTAGCCCTCTGAGTTTTATGAAAAGATCACAGCCTTTGAATAAACTTTTTTGTTTCAGTTTTTATCTTGAAAGACACCTGAGCTGTTGCTAATAACATCTTTTACTTTTTGCCAGCAGACTTTTCTGAGTTGTCAGTGGGTAGTAAGAGACCAGCGGTAAGTGTCTTTGCCAGAAACCACCAAAACTGCTTTGAGTTTTCATGATTGTATTCTTTGCGTCAGTATTTATAAATATGTGTTTCATGTAGCATATTTCTTAAGTTACTGTCAATTCTAATTAACTTTGTTGTAAAATAAAAGTTTTTCTTAGTTCTTCAAGCCATCAAAATACATAAAGCTGGCTTTAATATCATTTTAACATATCTACAATAAACCAATGCGTGTATAACAATTCTGTTATTTTAATATGCACTTCAAATAAAATATGTAGTATGAGATGCCACTATGTACTTGTTATATATACTGTTCAAAAGAATTAAAGGAACACTTTTTAATCAGAGTATAGCATAAAGTCAATGAAACTTATGGGATATTAATCTGGTCAGTTAAGTAGCAGAGGGGGTTGTTAATCAGTTTCAGCTGCTGTGGTGTTAATGAAATTAACAACAGATGCACTAGAGGGGCAACAATGAGATGACCCCCAAAACAGGAATGGTTTAACAGGTGGAAGCCACTGACATTTTTCCCTCCTCATCTTTTCTGACTGTTTCTTCACTAGTTTTGCATTTGGCTACAGTCAGTGTCACTACTGGTAGCATGAGGCGATACCTGGACCCTACAGAGGTTGCACAGGTAGTCCAACTTCTCCAGGATGGCACATCAATACGTGTCATTGCCAGAAGGTTTGCTGTGTCTCCCTGCACAGTCTCAAGGGCATGGAGGAGATTCTAGGAGACAAGCAGTTACTCTAGGAGAGCTGGAGAGGACCATAGAAGGTCCATAACCCATCAGCAGGACCAGTATCTGCTCCTTTGGTCAAGGAGGAACAGGATGAGCACTGCCAGAGCCCTACAAAATGACCTCCAGCAGGCCACTGGTGTGAATGTCTCTGACCAAACAACCAGAAAGTCTTCATGAGGGTGACCCAAGGGCCCCATGTCCTCTAATGGGCCCTGAGCTCACTGCCCAGCAGCATGCAGCTCGATTGGCATTCGCCATAGAATACCAGAATTGGCAGATGCACAACTGGTGCCCTGTGCTTTTTACAGATGAGAGCAGGTTCACCCTGAGCACGTGACAGAAGTGAAAGGGTCTGGAGAAGCCATGGAGAACATTATGCTGCCTGTAATATCATTCAGCATGAGCAGTTTGGTGGTGGGTTAATGATTGTCTGGGGAGGCATATCCATGGAGGGTCACACAGACCGCTACAGGCTTGACAAAGGAACCTTGGCTGCCATTAGGTATCAGGATGAAATCCTTGGACCCATTGTCAGACCCTATGCTGGTACAGTGGCTCCTGGTGCACGACAATTCCTGGCCTCATGTGGTGAGAGTATGCAGGCAGTTCCTGGAGGATGAAGGAATTGATACCATTGACTGGCCACCACACTTTCCTGACCTAAATCCAATAGAACACCTCTGGGACATTATGTTTTGGTCCATCCAATGCCACCAGGTTGCACCTCAGACTGTCCAGGAGCTCAGTGATGCCCTGGTCCAGATCTGGGAGGAGATCCCCCACAACACCATCTGTCATCTCATTAGAAGCATGCACCGATGTTGTCAGGCATGTATACAAGAACACAGGGGCCATACAAAGTGCTGCGTACAATTTTGAGTTGCTGCAATTACATTTTGGCAAAATGGACTAGCCTGCCACATAATTTTTTCACTCTGATTTTTGGGGCATCTTTGAATTCAGGGCTCTGTAGGTTGATCATTTTCATTTCCATCAAACGATGTGGCATCCTTTCGTTCCTAACACATTACCCAGTCTATATCAGTATAGATATCCAGGAGGATTTCTTTTTCCCATTGAGATCTGATGTGTTTTCAAAGTGTTCCTTTAATTTTTTTGAGCAGTTTATATGCAAATCCCTCGTTCATATACCTCTTTAACCAAATAAATATTGTGGAAGGCAGGAAACAACACAGGCAACTGTAATTCACTTTCTTAGATGACTTTAAAATTAAACTAGTAATATTTAATAAAATCCAGGTATTCCTCAGAAATACGCCAGAAATATGCAAATGAAACTGCAGATCTGTGCAGTGTATTATTTTGTACTTTTGCAGTAATGTTTTTCGCACAAAATAATGTACTTTTTCAAGTATAACAACAATATTGCACTCTGCACATTAGCTTTTGCTATGTACCGCGTCAATCACCGTCATAAGGGAGACAGTAATTTATTTTTTAATCCACATTATCCAGTGCTTCATGGGCACAATAAGCCGGAGATGTCAGTTCATCATAAAACAATTTATACAGAGCCAATTAAAGTAACAAGTTTACTCATATGAATGATATTGAAAAGTGCAAGCAATGTAGTAACTGTGAAAAACACGCAGGGTGAGTATGCAAATGGTACACACTGACCAGACTGAATCCTGAACGGTGGCAATGTGAAGCAAACACTGTGTAGATGCCAAGGCAAAAGGACTGGCATCCCAATTAGGACAGAGAAGGATTCCATATTCGGCCAGGAGGCCACAATGGAAGGACAGCTTGCAAGTTGCTGCAGCCCAGCCAGGATAGGTGGCAGTGCTTATCCCAGTCAGAGTTAGAAGATAAAGAAGGAACTGGGCAAACATGGATCTCAGAGAGAGTTCATTTCTCCATATGGTAGGTGGCAATTTTCCTCCAGGCTGGTCCATGTAAGGACTCCTGCAGGGTTGAATGAGAGTTGGAATGTAGAAGAGCAGCCCTGTTGGGGTCCTTGGGTGCCACAATTATGCACTGCAGGGGGAAGATTGCATAATTTTCAGTGCTCCAAAGGACCACTGCTGTGACGCCAGAAGCATTACCAGGTCCGATTTAAAAGAAGCCTGCCGCATCCCCTTGAAGAGTCAGAGTAGGGAGGTAGCAGGCAAAACTCACTTGAATGAGGAAAGGATAGCACAACTCGTTAATTGTAATTATATATACTCTTGTGTTGCTCTGACAGAAGCATTTTTGAAAAACTGCTTACTGTCAAATAAAATAATTTATTTGAGATTAAATTTGTGCTGGGTATACTGAGTCTGTGGTTTGGGGCCCAGTGGTGTCCCCTTGTGATGCCATATTGACGCTCATATTCTGATGTACTGTAACTAAAAGTGACCACTGAGCAGATAAAAAATAAAAGATATAAAATAAAAGATAAAAAATGGATTAAAAATTCTTGTAACCGGCCATGACACCGGGTCCACACTTTACTTGTGGTCCTTGCTGTCTAATCATTTTTAGTTGATTCTAAATGGTGTTGTATGGTTTAGATGTTAAAAATATAAAATTATAATTTTATAAATTCTCTGCAGGGTTTGTTTGATTGGCAAAGGTTAACATATATGTACTGTAGATACTGTATATTAAAATTCAGAACATGTTGAAATCAGCTTGTCTCTCTATTTACATGGGGGCAAACCTACAAAAAAAGTTTTATTATTGTTTAAGTATTTTTTTTTCATTTCATTTCTTCATTTTGTTAAAATTCTTTATGAGATGCAAGGTCAGAGGAAGCTGGATCAGCCCCAAAAATAAAACAGAAGCCCATCTTGGACAGGGCACAAGTACACCACAGGGTGCCCTGAGACATATGGCATTAAGACAATATATTGCAATGTGTTTATTTTAAATGACACCTTGTCATTATTTAATTATTGTGTCTGTTAAAAAGCTGATTGCTTTTCATATGTCATTTTCCTCTAAAGTCAGCCTTTGCGTCTGGTCCTTGCGTCTTTTAGGTATTTTCTGTCTACATATACATTAAAAACTCAGCTGACTCTGCCACGCAAAATGAGCAGAACACATACAAATATTCTGAATATGTCACTTACAAAAAGACAATTAATCTCATGCAAACTCTTCTCTAAAATACAGACAATATAAAGTCACCAATAGTTTTAAATTGCTTGATAATGTCCAATATTTAAAAAATTAAACGATTTTATATAATCTCCCTAAAACAAAGCTGTTTAACAAAGCTGCAGGTTTCAGATTTATCTGCTGTAAACTGTGATTTTAAAACTGCAGATCATTTTCCTAATTTTGACTAAACTAAATAGTAACTTTATTTATTTTCTATAAATATATTTTTCTTGTCTGTGTATGTCAAAAGAATCTGAAATAGCAAGAAAAAGTTCCAGAAAAGACACTAGCTTAATGTTTTGGTAGAATTACCAGAAGGAAAAGATCACTAAACTCAGAGCAGATGGCCAACTTCCTATTTGCTTGATGAATGGATAGAACTCTTAAAGACTATATTTTGTATATTATACAATAAGTCCGTCAGTTCTATAATGACAATAATTTTGTATAAAGTACCTTTAAGACTGTTTTTAAATCAGCTCTTTGTTAATATCCATGTGTTCCTCCATAAAAAACCGTTCACCTTGCATTGACATCATTCATATGAGGGGGGCAGCACAGTGCCATCGTGGTAGTGCTTAAATATATCTCACTGTTTTATGATAAAAGTTTTATGATAAATGTAAAAAGTTATATATATATTTTAAAGATTTTTCTCCAATGCCAATCACAAAGAATTACTCATAAAATAAACACATACAGTCAATATTACATATTTACATGTTGACAGGTAATTTAGTATTCTGAGAAAAAAAATCTCCCTGGTGATATGTATAGTTTCTTTTGACTCCCTCTAGTGCAGAATCTTCATGATGTTAAAATATATGAATGTGCTATATGACTTGAATAATATTTGTAACATCTTCTGTTTTTCCTTTGTATTAAGAATATGTCTTACACTTACTTCTTGGTTTAATAAGGTGATTTGTTGCTTGGTTTCTTCTGCCTTTGCCGCCATAAAGGCTGAACTGATTTGATTAACATCTGAAAAATAATACAAATAAAATTAAAATTTTTTGCACAGGAATATAATTTATGTGAAAATACAACATCAGATAATGTACTCATAATCAACAAATAAATGTAATATTAATAAATATTTGTACTGACTTTATATTTAATGGTATACTAACAAGGTTTACCTGATTTAGCTCTGTCACAGATGTGCGCTTGGGGAGCAGACTTAAGGGCTTTGAGATTCTAATTCTCCACCAAGACATGAGGGGGCGCTGCCTAATAACATTCTCTCTACTACTTTCTTTTTGCAAAAAGGAAAAGTGACGGATTCCCATCCATGATGTCACTTCTGGGGCCATCCTGCTTGGATCTGCCTATTTCTCCCAGAATACATCTTAACAGGAACCGCCACTATCTTCCTCAGTCTGATTCATTTTATGATGACTCAACTTACTTGCGCTGTTAAACATGTTTCTTTTTATGCCTTTTGCGTACTTTTAATATAGGGGTTAGCCATATGGTGCCCCATACCTCGCTCTTTGTTTTTGTCTCATTACAGCTCATTCTTAGTTAACTTACTCAACAACACAATATGTATAAGTAACTTTGTTTCCTTGATTTTCACATTATTATAATAATTCTATTGCATTTACAAAGTGCACACATTATTATCTCTAAATATCTTCAGCAACATTTGTTTAATTCATTTCTTTTGTTTTTACATTTTCTTAAATTTCACTCATAATCTGTTAAAACAATTATATACAATAGATATACAGTACCTTTTCCAGGTGTTCCACCTATAGAATCTTTTATTTGGCTTGGGCAAAATTCAAAAGTTTGGCTTCCTTCGGTGCCATCACTATCTTCAGTGCCATCAACAAACCTGTTTGTTAGTTTAAATACATATTCACATACACAATACCATAAATATCAGCAATCATGAAAAAAATTCATGCTTTTAATGTGTCTGTTTCCACTTCACATTTAACTCAACCCATGCTGTGAAAATGTTCCCTTGACACTGACTAAACCTTGTTTTTGCCTGCTTGTTATTCTCATTCTACTTTATCTAGCAATACTGTATCTCAGCATTCCAGAAGTGCCTACATTTTAAATCCATGTGTTTATACAAATAGATCTTCTTATCACTTAAAACTTAAGAGAATCCTCATGAATGGCTGAACCGTGAACCATGGGCTAACCAAAAGCAAGCAAGGTGAAGTTAAGGTCCAATGTGAGTTGGCTTTAACTTACATGGGACTTAACAAAAATGTATTACTGTGCAGCTCTTTTCAGTCTTAGATGAATGTGCAGTCTTCCATTTCCAGGAACAGCTTGACACTCAATTGATGGATAACCTTAGACATAGTAAAAGTGAAGGCTCACCACAGCTTAGTGTTACATTTCAGCAACATAACACCTGATATCTTTTTTTTTTTTTTTTGTTAGTTTAAAAAGACTGTAACCTATAAGGCATTGATGCACCCACAAACTTCATTAGAGCTGTGGGCAGAAGAAAAATGATCCTTACAAGAAGTAGAAAAGCCTTGTCTGCAACAGGAGCATGAAGTCAGAGAACATAGCACAAGTATGCAAAGACAATCAATATCTTCCATGGAGTTTTTCTTTCTTTGTTTCTCTTTTTCAACTTTGTTAGTCTTTTCTTTCTCTTTAAATGTTATTTTCTGTCCCTGACTTTCTTCCTACCAAATCTGTACTTCTTCTCCTGTATTTCTTGAGAAATCAATGTCAAAACAATATACATTTTAAATCAGGGGTCTCCAACTTGAGTCCTGGGGTCTCATGCATAATGGCGTGCGTAGAATTTACACCAAAACATGGCGTACGGACAAAAGCGGAAATATGCCTATGTACAAAAAAATCCTGATGCATGAATCTATCTGTACACCAATTTCCACGTTCTTCCACTACATAAATCCCCGGTCTGTGTGAAAAGTAACGCACGTGCAAGCACCACAGTGCCCGAAATAAAAACGAAGCTGTCAGATGTCAAAGTCGCCATGAAAAGGCGAGTCAGAGCCCACTGTCTGAATGTCATATGAAAGCTTATTAGGGTATAGAGAAAAGAAAACAAAAAAAATAGGGACACAGTGGGAAAAAAAAGCACGGAACTTTAATCTCGAAATATACACTTTAATCATGTAGTTTATTTTGTCATTAAAGTAAAATATCATAAACTTCATCTTAAAATCTTTAATATATTAGTTCCTCAAATCCCATCGTAACTAAAGTAGCACGTTAAATGCTTTGTATTGTATTTGTTCTTCTATGTTTTCTATGTGTGTGAATCACTACATGATTCTTAAATAGGCTTTCTCTTCCTCCGACAGGACACAGAATTACATTTGTGATATTAGAGCTCTCTGAATAATTTAAATACTGAGATATATACTTGTTATCATTTTCATGATGATAGGAATTAAAGCATGTTATTAAACATGGGAACACGGTGGTGCAGTGATAATGATGAGCTGGCGCCCCGTCCAGAAGTTGTTCGTGCCTCACGCAAGATGCTTGCTGTGCCGTGCGCAACCTTCAATGAAATAATTTACTGCAGCAGTACTGTCTCTTTCAAATGTACTAACCTCCAATTTCTGTCCATCCTGTTCTTTCTCCAAGTACCCAATCCCCAAACAATCAACTCTTTAATAAATGTCAAGCCATCTATAAGCTTAGAATACGGATTCTTCAAAACTTTTAAGGAACATTGAAATATCTTCGTAGTATATGTTTAATTACTCTATCCATCTATCCATCCAGTGTTGCGCCAGTCCCAGCAAGAATATAGCGCGAGGCAGGAACAATCCCTGAATTGGGCGCCAGCTCGTCATTATCACAGCAACACCGTGACCTCACATGTTTAATTATTAACAATATACATTATTTAAATGTTAACATTTTATCTGTATAATGTAATAAACATATTTTGCTGCCTTTCATCTTAAAAATGATATCGTCATCATATGTAAATACACGTAAAAGTGGCACAGGTTGTGCAATATTATAACTATAGCGAAAGTTTATACCACAAATTGCACCAAAATAAATTCTTGTTTCTAATAGTTATTTATTACAATATTTTCAAGAGAACTAATATTTTCCAGCAATTTTTCATGAACAGCACATTGAACAAATTTGTCATTTTTTCAGAACTAGCATGAAGGTCTGCACATTATATGTCAAAGAACTAAAATAAGACCTTTTGTAAAACCATAAACACCTCCCAAACGCATACACTTTTTATCTCTCCAAATCTGGAACTGGTAATTACCATACAACAAAATCTCACCATTTCCATTTATCTTGCCCAAAGAGGACTGAAGCATCCTGTGATTCTAGTAAATGTACTGCTGCACCAATCAGTGGTGTGAAAAAAATGTACACCTACACAAAGGCTTGGGACGCCTGCTAGATTCTAGTCACATTGCCTGCTTACAGATCTAAAGTGATGAGCTGAATTATACATGTGTGGTGTGCTTGCATTTAAGCTTAAAGCTCCAGTTAGTTAATTTACTCTTAGCAAATTTATAGTTTATAGTAAAGAAATACACTACCTTGGACTGAGATCAGGAGGGCCAATGTTATTCACTGTTGAGAGTTGTATTTTTAGGTTTCTTTCTTGTTTTCTTGTGTTACTACGTTGATTTCTTTCATTTCTTGACATTGACTCAGATTTGGATGTAAAAACTTTAGCGGGGGATCTGTAAGATGTCCTTCCAGAAGAGAAATGCTTAATATTGCTTTCAGTTTTATGCAGCAATTTGTGACCTGTTGATGCAGGAGACAGTGGAGTTGTTTCATCCTCTTCATCATCCTCAACTTCATATTCTACAATAGATGGATGTTGCTGATTTATGCAACCATTTCCTCTAACACCTGGCTACAAAGAGATAGGACTTTTTGTAGTTATTACTAGACTATTGATAGTAGTGAATATGAAACAATTAACTTATTTTCTACTATGAAACGAGTAAACATATAATATATATAGTTATCTTTATATGACACAGCACATGTAAAACCTAAAAACAATTACAGAACATTGGATTTTTAAATGCTAAACACAGCAACTGAAAAAGCCAGCCTATTTAAATATACAGTATTTATCTAGAAAACAGTTAGAGACACTATGGAGACCAGATTATTAAAGAAAATGGTTATTTATAATGGATAATGAAATAACTTGAAGTATCAAAATAAAGGGACAACACATGTGCTACCTAACACGTAAAGGTCCCTGACAGAATTCTAACAGTACTTTCCCACCTCAGTCTAAATCAACATGCTCCCTTTTCTCACTTCCAGCATTTTCTCTGAAATGTGTCTGTGCCCTCAAGCAGCCAGCAGCAAAAACTTTGTCTGGCACTGCTCTTAAGAGCCCTTTTAAGCCCCAGTCTGTAAATATGTCCATGGTCAATTCCATTTTCCTCAAAAACAATTCTGTGCCATAAACTATCCTTTTCTTTGTACACACAGAGAGGAGAGGCAACAGTCAAGAAGAATAGCCTCGTGGTGGAAACATCTTTATGCCTATGGACATGTAGAACCGTGCTTTCTGTCAAGCAATACAAGCTTCTACAGAGCTGCTGCTAAAAACTCAGCCTTTTAAGGCTAAGGGAAGAATCTGGGATGCGGAGACACCAAGTGCCATCAAAGGAAATTGCAGCCTGGTGTTTCCTGAAGTAAATACAAAGCCTTCCGCAAATCACTTCTGGGGCTTGGCTGAAAATGACACAAGGAGGGGTTTTAAAGATGCCCGCATGTCAGGTCAACTGAGTGCAGATTTGAGAAGAGAACTGAGGGAGGAAGACTGACCACATTAGAGAGAAGGTGAAGTGAGCAAGAGCTCATGGTAGTGTGCATTTGGTGGAGGTATTGACCTCTATACATAAGGCCCAAGGGGCAGTGGGTATTTTACTTGGTTTGGTTCAATCCCTGTGCTTATTCCTCTCTGTGTGTATTTTTTTCATTAAATTACTTTGAAATCCCTGCCATTATTCTGTGTTTAGAGAAAAGCTCAAGACCTTCCTTCATGGTCCACTGAACATTAAGTATAACCAGTAATTTTTCCATTCTTTTGGATTTTAAGATGTTAATATTTTGATGCAGCTACTGTGATAAATCCAAACCAAATCTTTTTAGATGAAAACAGATAATGATGGGCTTGATTGAACTTAAAACTCATAATTTGTTTCATACTCAAAGTTACAGGTTTTGTGGTGGTGGATGTGATTATTTCTGAGATTTAGATGGTACATTGTCAAGTTCTCATCATATGTAAAGTCTCTAAGCTGTACTGGACAGGTGCTATTGGAGTCGATCTATAAGCAAGCAGTACTAAGAACATATCTTCCTCTTTTCAGATTTACCTCCATGGATGTACTGTTCTCTCAGCTTTGCCTTTAGTTTGTAAAAAGTAAGGACTAGACACCACACAGACAAAACCATACTATGCAGAAGTAAACTGTTAAGCACTATAACTGAATAGAGCTGGAAATCCAATTTTAGCATCTTGACTTTTAATTTTCAGATAATCTTGCAGTTCACTTTAAAGCTTTGCAAAAGTATTTACTGTAAACCCTTTAAAAGTACCCAAATGCTACTACTTAGGTATCATCTTACATTCTTCAGTTTTATTACAAACTAAAATGGTAAGGACAAAAATCTCAAAAAACAGAATTACATGTTTCTTTTGCAAGGCCCTGTATGTCTTATATATGGGCTGTGATACTGTATATCTATGAACCTTGTGTACCACTTAACTACTACTACATCATCTTCATTGTCTCCCGTTATATAGTTGGTTTGTTGACTTTGTAATTCATATTGTCAACTTATTTTTTTTCTTTTAGATCAGTGCTGATCCACCACCATCAAATTGAGAGTCGGGCCGGCTGACACATTCTAGATGCTTATAGCTTGGTTTGTATGCCATGATCTGTGTTTTCTGATGACTAATAACTGTGAAATTCAGTGGCACACTGGTAGTGCTGCTGCCTCGCAGTAATGACATCTGGGATTGCGTCCCAGGTCCTCCCTGTGTGGAGTTTGCTTACTTTCTCTCTGTCTGCGTGGGTTTCCTCTGGGTGTTCTGGTTTCCTCCCACTGTCCAAAGATATGCAAGTTAGGTGAATTGGTCATGCTAAATTGGCCCTAGTGTGTGTTTGGTGTGTGGGTGTTTACCCTTCGAGGAACTCATGCCCTGCGCACTCTCTGCTAGCCAGTATAGGCTGTCCCCCACTACTGCGACCCTAGTCTGGATTACGTGAGTTAGAAAATAACATGACAAGATGTCAATGTTTCTACTGTGTATGTTGAACATTGACTGACTTCTGTAACATTTGAGTTTGTTGTGGTTGTTTCTAAGTATGTGAAGCTGTGGCAGCTACAGTACATGAGCAAATTAACCATCTTATACGAGAGCAAGGGCTGCATTTGTTTCTTGTGTGAACTTTAACCAACTTTAAAGGGAACGCTATGTTTACTAAAAAAAAGAAGAAAAATCTCTAGCGTTCATTAAGTAAATTATTTATACTTAAATATTCATGAACTTTAGGAATAAAGACTATGCAGATTGTAACTTAGAGTTTTATTTTATCCCAGGGGTCGGCAGCCTTTTTAAAACAAAGAGCCATTTTATCCTAAATGTTTGACCCAAGATTTGCAAAGAGCTGCAAATGGGTAGAGAAAGTGGTTTGAGATACAATTTTTTAATGCAATATGGGTATATATGCATTTAACACAAAAACAAAACTTCAAGTACTTATAGGAAATAAAGAAAAAAAATGAATATGACTACTGACACTGCATTTCCAGAGTTGTTTCATGTTCGGTGAGTAGTTGGAAGTCTTCAGTTTTAAACATGATTCCACAATCTTACATCATTAAGTTGACTTCTTAGCTTGCATTTGATATCATTCACGTTGGAGAACGTTTGCTCACAAAAATAAGTGGATCCAAAAATCATCAAAATTCCAAACACTACTATTTTGAGTTGACAATAATAGTCTGGAAGGCTGTTCCACATTTCAGAAATTAGTTGGTCCTCCTTTTGACAGTTGAAAAGCTATGTCCACTTGTAATTCATGGCTAAAGTTGCCTTTTCTCTTTCCAGTTTTTCTCGTTTCACTTGTAAAGATGTAAATTTTGAAGACCACAAATCTTTGCTTTTCAAGTCTGTTAGCTGTAGTTCAAACTGAGCTCTGCCAACTGTTGGAAATGGTAAAAAATGTATTCCATTGGCATTTGCCACAAGTGTTTTTTTCAAGAACGAAAGAATGGACTTTTCATCTCTAAAATGAAAAGTAAATGAATCATGCATTTCTGTAATAGTTGACAAAAAGAACTTGCTATCATAGACATTTTGAGAAGTTTCCAGATCGTTTTTTAAAGTTTCAAAATGAAAAACAGGTTTCCTCTTTTCAAGTTTTCTGCAAACAAGAGTAATTTTGTTTGAATAGGGTAAGAAAGCCTTTGTTTTCACCCATCATTACTGATTGCTCCATCTGTAGCAAAAGATACCAATTTATTGATGTCAATTTCCCTAACAGTCAAAAATTCCAAAATTGCTGTAGAGATATCTACACCTTGAGATTGTCCTTTTAAGAGGTATCAAAACCAGTAATTCTTCATGGAGACCTATTTTTGGAAGATACCGTCCCAGAAAGCTAATTTGTGTGATTTTCTTCACGGCATGACTCGTCACATACCAAAGAAAATACAGATGTCAATTTTATATCATTAACCTGTTGATCTGTCACATTCTTATCCATCTTAATGATTCTGTCATGAACAGTATTTTGCGGGCAGTGGAGTGTTTAATTTTTTAATAATATCTTGTTTATTTTTGTATTCAGAGTAGAGATGTTTGGCCAAATTTAAAAAGCATGTTTTTACATATTCTCCATCTGTGAAAGGATTTATATGCTTTGCAATCTGCCAAGAAACAGCAAAATTTGCTAATTCTTCTCTGAATGAATTTTTTTTTGCAGATACATCACGCTTTGTTAAAAAGAGACATTCAAGATTTGATTTTTATTACTGAGTAACTTTTCTTTGATAATTAAACATGTTAGAAGACCCATAGAGTTTTTCGTGTGAGTTTTAAATCACTCAGACGCATAACAGCACAAAGATGACTAACATTACAACACTGATAGTCTTCACCACCACGTCCTTCCCCCCTTGTTGAGTAAAGTTCGTTTGGCTTTGTAGTTGTCTGCCCTCCACTCTCCACTTCACCACTTATCTGTGCTGAGCAAGCAGTGCAAAATATAATTTTTTACGAAGACCTGGGAAGTCATGGTGACGATTAACCACAAAAACTATATGAAAGAATTAGAAATCCCAATAAACATTAAAGCGGATATAAATATTTTGGGTACTGAAGAAAACTCTGGAGAGCATATGATTTGACCGAAGACATAATCTTGTCCAACAGAATGACTTTGAGAAAGAAGCAGCATATGCAGTTGAGAGGTTAAACGCAACAGAAACGCACGCTAAACGCTAAAGTAATAGCTACTGTAAATAAAAAATAATAATATTAACCCATCAATAAATTATTTATTTAAGTATTGTCAAATAATATGTTAAGACGTGAAAATGTGAATGTGTCTATCGTTCTGGCAAGAGCTGCAGCCACAAACTCAAAGCCGTTTTAGCTTTTTGGCAGAACTTCTATTGCTCACTTGTTCACAAGTAAAATTATGCTAGTATCTGGGTATTTTTCTGCCTTTTAAAAACAATACATAGACACTAAATAACCTTGATACTGCATTTATGAACATATCTTCCAATGTTTTGTAGCTCACTGTTACTGCACATTTTTGTTTTTTTTTTTAAAAGTGGTTAGACAATGTCTAATAATTTATATAGTCTAATACGTCTTTTTTTGGCAACCACTGCAGTATTTAGTTGTTTATTACTCTACCCATGTCGTGCCAGCCACTGTAAGCCTCTTTAATGTCAATTTCTGATTATAGGATTACAGTTGAAAATGTTTTTTTTGGATGGTGTACATCTACATGGAGTGGCACGGTGGTGCAGTGGTAGTGCTGCTGCCTCACAGTTAGGAGACCCAGGTTCGCTTCCCGGGTCCTCCCTGCGTGGAGTTTAAATGTTCTCCCTGTGTCTGCGTGGGTTGCCTCCAGGTGCTCCGGTTTCCTGCCACAGTCCAAAGACATGCAAGTTAGGTGGACTGGCAATCCTAAATTGTCCCTAGTGTGTGTATGCCCTGCGGTGGTCTGGCACCCTGCCTGGGATTGGCTATAGCGGGTTGGATAATGGATGGATATCTACATGTGTGTACTGACACACATGTGACACAGCCATCTGTGGAAACCACAGGTAAGAAGGCTGTTCCTGATAATCTCATGACAACATACCTGTATGTGGTATCCATTACAATAACACATTCAAAGCCAACACTAGCTTTGTCCTTTCTGACTAGGAATGTGCTTTTACATATGATGCCACCAGTGACCAAGCAGTAGTATGTCTTTATACAGTCAAGACATATTTTCATGTATTTGGGTAAACATTTTTCTAGTTTATGAAGTATCTGCTTATGTTTCTCACTTTTTTAGTAAAAGCAACAAAATATTAAGTATGTACCATATTACTCTTCAAAAGTGTTTGTCATATTGTCTTTAAACAATGAATATGAATATATATTCCTGTGTTTTTGATGTGGAGTACAGGTTAAATCACCTGGATTGCATATAACTATCTTCTTGAGTGACAGTATTTTTGCAACAGTTATGCACCTCATGAAATAACTCTCTCCACTCTTACAACTCACATCTCTTCTTGAAGCAAAAGTTCTTTGCTTAGTTTTAACGCTCTACTTTAGAAGTATAAGGATCACATGCCACATAGACTCAACCTCATTCATTTCACTTTAGGTTTTACATTTTGAAAATGTCACCCTTTGTTGGAAAAGGCAATCAATGTGTTGCACCAGTGAACTGAGCAGCTTCTATAAATAATACAGTTTTTCCATTACTGTTTTCATAGAAGAAATCAGGCAGCATACAGTCACTAAGCTGCATTTTTAAATGTTGTGCATTTCAAGCTATTATTAATATATCAATTTTAAAATGCAGTGTACACTACACTATATATTCTTCAAAGAAGCAGAAGTTATGACTTCTCAAATACATTTTCTTCCTGATGTATACATATATTTTAACATAATGTAAATATATGTTTTAAGTATGTGATAATTCAATGTGTTAAATATATATTTCAAAAGTGTGTAAAATTGTTTTATACATCCAATCATCTATCCTCAACTCACATACGCCAATTCAGCATCCATTCATCCATCCATTATCCAACCCGCTATATCCTAACACAGGGTCACGGGGTCTGCTGGAGCCAATCATTGCTGGCTGAAATTATTCTGATTTGATATACAGTACTTTATTAATCCCTGAAAGAAAATGATCTTTTCACATGACCTTTGGGGGCCTGAGCACAAAGTCAGCCATTGTACAGTCCCCCTGAAGCAAGTTTCAGGTTAAAGGCCTTGCCATTGCCCAACAGGGTAGGATTCCTTCTAGCAATATTGGGATTTGAGCTGGCACCCTTCCAGATACCAACGCAGGTCCTTAGCCACTAAGCCACCACTCTGCCTTTATTTTATGATACTTTATGTTTTAACACACTTATAAATGACACACTCAGAAGCACCTTCAATATATAGTTGATTTAATTTATTAATAAATTATATGCAAATACTGAGGTAGGAATGCTGCCTCACAGATTCAGTGCCCCAGGTTTGCACCTCTGTTGCCATGGGTATACCGCCAAGAACTATCACTTTATTGCTTAATCTAACTGGTGATTCAACAGCAGCTCTGTGTGAGTGTGAAGGTGTGTACGTGTGCCACGCAATCGACATACACATATTCACGGACTATTTTGCTTTTGGTTGGATCGCAAACTCTGGCACGCCACGGCCCTGGAACAAGCAGGTTAAAGAATGTGTTATTTTTTAAAATATATTTTATCTAATTATCTGACACAGATAATGTAACTATTGTACTATTACTAATATTACTATTAGTATGACTTTTATCCCTCCTTATTTTACCTTTTACCTGACAGTGTCAGAAAGGAATTGGCATTCAAACAATAATGAACATACATTACAATCATAAAACCTATGCAGACTCTTAATACAATGATATTACCACCTGAAATAAATCATGTAGGACAGAAAATGCCAACCTACTTGAATCAAACATAACACTTATTAATACTTAAGTGATACAATTAAAAGAAAGGCTGCAAGATGTGGATTCCTGACCGGGTACAGAATGTAGTATTCTCTAGAGTACTCATTCTTATAAAGTACACTGACAGGACCCAACAAATTAAAAGACACTGACAATTTATGTTATATTAATTCTGAACTGCAAGTTTGCTTTATTCTGCTTCCAGAAGGCAGTTGTCAGAATTCACCTGATATCTTTTGTCTTTTCCAATACAGTTTGCTTAATACTTTTCAAGAAAATTAAAGAGAACCAAAATTTTTTTCCCAGGCTATTACTAAAACAGGCTAGATTTGTATTGACATGAATGGGACAACAATCTGTGCTAATTTCTTTACATCTCCATGATTCATTCACTTACTTCTTTAATTAGAATTCACAGGAAAGAAAACAAGAGACATCAGTTAACTACTTTAACTTTAAGACCACCAGCACAACACATCATTTTGTCACAAAATTGTCACAACAGTTTCTATTTTTCACCCAGCCATGTAGCTCTAATAATGTATGTCTAAGCTGTATTTACAAGTTAATTAAAGCAAATATACCTAAAATGTTGAATATTGCTAGCTGGGTCTCCTTAATGCATTGTATTTCTAAGAAATGAGTTGTCCCATAATTGGCTCCAGCAGAACCCCGTGACCCTGTATTCGGATACAGCGGGTTAGAAAATGGATGGATGGATGGAGTTGTCCCATATCATCTTTTTATCAATTCTTTCAATTTGTTTTGCTCAATATACAATCATTGATTATAACACCATCAATATCAGGCACAGGGAGACAAACCACCATGAGCCAGATGTCATTCTATTACAAGACACTTAGAGTGCCAATTAACCTATGTGGCCAAAAACAAGAGAGAAGATATTTGCACACTGCATGGAAACTTGCAAATAGACAGAGAGTGCTGAGATGCATAGCCTTCACTTGCCAGAAGAGAGTGAGAGAGTGGTGAAATGCCAAGAGACCATAAGAACTTTTGACCTCTAAGAAGCAGCAATGGGAGCCCTCCTTGTGAAGGTAATAACTGAGATGCCACCTTAAAAGAAAGATGCTTGCCATTAAGGTCTATGAGAAACCCAGACAGTCTATGGACTAATGCAGAGCACATAATCCCAATTAAAGTAAAATTCATTTAGTCACAGACTCCTGGGGCTTTTGGAAAGAGTTCTAGCCTGATATTTCTTTAGCCAAACAAAACTGGCCTCGGTCAGTGACTGGTTGGAATTGAAATTGAAATCTGGAAAGGCCATGAAGCAGGATGGAAAAAATCCATGTTTAAGATAGAGAGAATTGTTAAGTGAGAAAGAAAACTGCTTTCATAGTAATAAAGAGATGGGCAAGCAGAACTGACACACTAGCTGGCAGACAAAGACTGAAATATCTACATAATGTTATGGCTAATGATTTAATTTTACTGCAGATGTGGTTTATATGCCTGTGCTAGGGTACAATGTCACATGTGCCACTTTCTGTGAAAGTTTATCATGTCGTCAGAACTTTGACTAAGTCTAGTTGGCCTCAGGAACTTGTAACTCTGGACTGCGTGAAGAAACTATCAACAATCCATCCATCCATCCATCCATTATCCAACCCGCTATATCCTAACTATAAGGTCATGGGGGTGCCAGCCCACCAAAGGGCACGCACACCCACACACCAAGCACACACTAGGGACAATTTAGAATCACCAATCCCCCTAACCTGCATGTCTTTGGACTGTGGGGGGGAAAAAGGAGTACCCGGAGAAAACCACTCGGACACGGGAAGAACCTGCAAACTCCACGCAGGGAGGACCCGAGAAGCGAACCCGGGTGTCCTAACTGCGAGGCAACAGCGCTTCCCACTGCGGCACCGTGCCGCCTACCAACAATCTAGCAGAGGGATTTTTTTTAGTAAAACAGTGAGTGTTGTTTATTTGTTGGTTCACCTGTATTGTCCAATTGGGCATTGTAAGTCTTTTGATTACTGTTTTAAATCTTTATTTGTTTAATAACCAAAATATGTTTTTTCAAAAGGATTTCCCCATTTTTATCTTCCAATAGAAATAATTAGCAATCTATCCATCCATCCATCCATTTTCAAACCCACTGAATCCGAATACAGGGTCACGGGGGTCTGCCGGAGCCAATCCCAGCCAACACAGGTCACAAGGCAGGAACCAATCCTGGGCATGGTGCCAACCCACCGCAGGACACACAAAAACACACCCACACACCAAACACACACTAGGGCCAATTGAGAATCACCAATCCACCTAACCTGCATGTCTTTGGATTGTGGGAGGAAACCGGAGTGCCCGGAGGAAACCCACGCAGACACGGGGAGAACATGCAAACTCCACGCAGGGAGGACCTGGGAAACGAACCCAGGTCTCCTAACTGCGAGGCAGCAGCGCTACCACTGCGCCACCGTGCCGCCCTAATTAGCAATCTATTGATCCAAAAAAAACTTTTTTTCATTTTTAAAAGTCTACTAGATCATCACAACTGCATATTATGCAACCTACAATACACTATGTACTATGACTCATTAAATACATTAAATATTTGATTGAATAATGATATGTATACTATGTATATGTTTAAAAACACATTGCTATCACACTTATATAAGCTTGTAGGGCATCCCATTCTAAAACCATTAATATGAATGTCACATCCCTTTGAGAGGGCCCATCTGGAATGGCTTTGCACAAAATTTTGGAGTGTATCTGTGGGAATTTTTGTCCATTCAGCCAAAAAGAGCATTTGAGAGGTCAGGTGCTGATGTTGGACAAGAAGACCTGGCTTGTAATTAGCATTCCAATTCATCACAAAGGTGTTCGCAGACCACTCAAGTTTCCCCAAACCAAACTCAACAAACTATAGGCATTTTACCACTGCATGATCTTTGTTTTCAGGAACGAATATTTCTGTATGATGTAGGCCCTGGGCCACTTTCAAGTGCCGTGTTCCCACTGCACAACAGGAGCTGTAACCTTTATGCAAAATGTCAAAAAGAGTGATGCAGTGTGAAGTGAGGCACATTCAGGAGTTCCCGGGAAACCCCAGCACCTTGTTTCTTCAAAGCAATCACAAGTTCTAGAGGTCATTTGGAACTCTCTTCTGAGTGATGCAACAGAGGATAGGAGATTTTTATATACTCAGTGACCCTGTTCAATAAGCTGTGCTCTGCCATTTTGTGGTTGAGATGTGATTGTTTCTAGATGGTTCCACTTCACCATATTAGCACTTAAAGTTGCCCAGATCAGATACAGAAGAGTAGAACTTTCTATACTGACTGGGGCCAAGGTGGCATCCTATGACCGTGCCAATTTTAAAATCATTGAGCTATTCAGTATGACCCATTCTTCTGCTAACATTTGTCAGTGGAGACTGTATAGCGACAATATGTGCTTGATTTTATTCATCTGTCAACAATGGGGCATCTGAAATGCTTGAACTCAGTAATTTGGAGAGATGACCACATACATTTGGTAATATAGTGTATTATCTAATTAAGGCGTTAGTAAATTCTAGTCTCTTTTAAATGGGAGCCTTGTTGACTAGTTTTACTTTTACTTTTTAAAAATATTTGCATTAACTTGTTTTGTTTTTGCCACTGCTCTGTAACTATTATTAGTTGAAGCCTGACAAATGGTCTTTTAGATGCCAAAAAATCCTCTGCATTTTTAATGAATAGATATTGCCATTATTGATGAAGTAATAAATAATGTGTGCCACTCACACCAATATCTGTTTATCACAGCCAACCTGCCATTTAGTAAATAAATGATTTGGCCGAAAATGTCTCCTTTAATCTCAAAAAGTATGCAGTTTTCTCCAATTGCTGAACTCCTTTAGATATAGGAATTAATAAACAGTGAGTTGAAGTTGCCTGTAAGTTTTATTATGGATTAAAGAATGACTACATACATACACTAGGTTTTTTAGATTCTTTTTTTTATTTTCTGCTGTTAGACAAAGTGACTCACTGCAGATTTACTGACAAAATAAAACATTACAATAAGTAAATGTAAGAGGGTCAGACAATAGTGGGGCTTTAACGGTCACACAGGATCAGTCAGGCCCCTGAAAATGTTTGAAAAACCAGAAGAGCATAATTCTCAACCAGTTTCTACTCAAGGGCAAATCTATGTGGCTCTCATGAAAAACAGAAACCATGAAACCATCCACATTCACATCAACAACACAAAAAAGTATGAACATATTACCAATATTATTAAAAATTCTATCACCAAAGAAATCCTCAAAAAATAAAGTAATTCAGATCTCAACTCAAGAAATGTACCCTTTACTTTATTTTGTTTTATCCCATCATTTTTCACAGATATTGTTTCTTGTCTAAACATATGCATTTAGTCTGATCTGTTCATACTTAGTGATTCCAGATGCAGAGTCACAGAATAATGTTAAAAGAATAAGGAAATATTTATTTGTCAAGCTTAAAACAATAAAATGCTTTCTCAGCCAGCTTTTGAAAACCTTATAAAGTTCCAACTTGCTATTTTTTGACACTCTTTATTAGATTTATGTGCTCAATGTTTGTTTGTTAATCACAGATGAAAAATAAAATGGCAAAAAGAAAGACATCCTTATATGTTTTAATGAAATTAACTGCTGTTGCTGAATTTCCCCTCAGGGCTTTCATTTTCATAAATAAAATCCTTGGCTGCAGATGAATAATTATAATATGCAAGAGATCAGTTTATTGCTTTAATGTGTACAGAAAATCCTAATAATGTATTTATATAACACACTACTGAAACTGATAATAAGCATACTGGCATACGTAGTTCCATTGTAAAACAAGAAAATGAAACAGTATGAAATTGCTGTGTTAGATTGATAAACAAAAAATGTGTGCAAATGTATTTGAAGGCATTATCTATAATAAATTAACAAACAGCTTCTCAATTAACGTTTCAGTATTACTTTTACTCAGGAATTTGAACATGTTCAATGGTCACAATCTGATATTGACGAAAATGCCCAAAGTAAGTCCAAAATATAAATGTATGCTGAACAAGGGACCAAACCCTTTTATTCATAAAGAAAGCACTGCCAACTGACATGAGCCCACTTAGTGTATCGCAGTACTTCATACAATACAGTAAACAATTGAAAAAATATTTATGTCTACAGTAGGTTGACCTCCGGGACATGCAGTTAGGGGAGGCAGGTGAGGCTCACATCATGAAAAGTAAAAAAAAACTAATAATGATAAAATAATAAATGCATCCAGTGGTCTGTGCTATAAATTTATTTTATGTATGATTCCAATAATTTTGATCATTTTTATAGCCAAAATCACTGAATTTGGTCATTTACTGTTCAAATACAAAGGACAAACACGAGGTGTGGCAGCAACGAGCCAAGCCTCATCTCGGACTGCGCTCTCCCACACACACTAGGTTGATGCATGCAGTTGGCACGTGTAAATATATGAAAGGATATTTAACAAGCATAAATGAAATTCTATAGGAGGAGGTAAACAAAGCATCCTTTAAATATCCTAGCAGACCACGTAAAGTGTTTACAGTGACGTCACAATACACATGTATTTATACTGTAAGGCACATCATTTTCAAAACACTTTTTACGGCATAATTAATTTTTCTGGAGTAAGCTTTTTAGAACAAGTAGGAGTATGATGAGAAAAAGATTGCTGGCAAAAGTGGGCTACAGAAAGTGGACACAAAAACCGAGTTAAGAAAGGATTTATTGCCTATCTGTATATGCACAGAGGCACAGAAAGTTAACATCAGGCATTTGCAGGGTTAAAAAGCGACTTAGTATTAACAACCCAAACACAAAAGCAAACCATCCACGGCCGAGTCCTGCCTTATGCCGAATACTGCTGGGACAGATTATTGTTCCTTTGACCCTACGTTTAATTTAACTAGTGTGAGGACGGAGAGCATCCTGGCTGGATGATGGCATAACCTCCTACCAAGATGGAAGGTGCCGGGGATGGACAAGTAGAACAATGAGGCCAAGAGCTGTTCCCTTCACCATACATTAGGTGACAGAGGTCCAGAAGTAAAACCCTGTCGGATTCCTGTGTGCCACAAGAGGGTGCTGTCCGGGGAGGATTGCCCTGGTTCAGGTATAACCAGGAAGTTCTCTGCACAAGTTATGCCAGATCACTGGAAGCCATTCCAGGTCCAGTATAAAAGGAGCTGGGATGAAGCAGGCATCACTTAAATTAGGGTGGAAGGAGAAGAAAGAGCTTCATTGATTTTTGTATGCTAATTGGCTGTGTTTAATTATACAAAGAGAATTATAAATCCACTATTTGAACTTGTGACAGTGTTGGGTATTATTGATTCTTGAGTCTGGGGTTTGGTGGTGTCCCCTACTGTTTACACTTGCTATGAACATTGATGGAAGGGTGGATATAGTTGTTACTGTCTTTCCTACACTCTTGCTCAGTTATTCTTTCAGTTCTGGATTACATCAAATACAAGTGTCTGGGATGTGAGAAGAAAGCCAGGGTGCTTAAATAACAAATTCACACAGGCAATGCCCAGGTCAGGGTCTAAACCTAAAACAGTGAAGCAGAAGCTCTAACCACTGACCCACTGGGCTACACTACCTGAGTTAAAGCACAGTCAAAGACATAAATATTCCTATTTTAAATTTTAAAAATAGTAATATCAGCTTACTAGTCAACTGTAGATGAGTTGTGGCATTCTTTTTACTGCTTCAAAAGAGACTCCTAAGGTTTAGTCATTGAATGTATGATAACATTTTCATTCCCAAGGGCAATTCATCAGCAAATAACAGCCTTTTCTTAAATTTAAATGTCAAAAATCTAGACTAAATGACAGTAAGAGATAAAGCACTATGAAGCTTGAGTATTCTTCTGTACTTGTAATGCCCCTTCCTAGACAAAGAAATGTCCAGTCATGATCAAATAAACCATTGAACAATTCATGCCTCAGTCTCTACAAAACCTAACTTTTCAAATTAGTGTTGCTTGAAATGGTTTGTCCAGCCCTATATTCTCAAACGGCAGCCTGCAGTGTGACAAAATCGAAGTTGGTTGGGTGGGAGCCATCTACTTCACCATTTTTAACCTTTTTTTCTTCCTTGTTTGCTACAAAAAGCTGTCTTCTTTTTTTCCCAATCTTTCTCCATGAGATTACAGTGTGAACTATAGAACTTATTTAGGTCATTTGGATCTTATTCTCACTCTTTTCATTTGTGTAATATTTTTACTAGACTGGGTTGATCGTGGGAGGTAGGTACCATGGGGTTATTCTTATGATTTTGTCTATCTACTGTAACATTGGTTGGCACTCTTCCATTCTTTATTGTAGGGTAAATTATAAAAAATGGTCACTGGACAATGATTAAAGGTGGCAATTCTTAATAATAAAATAATACATAAAAATTAGCAACCTACCTGTAACAGAGATGCTTTGTTTGTTAACCGTGAGATGCCCTAAAAATGAATGCACAAATAAATAAATAAATCTCTTTTACTATATGTTATTTTAATAAAATGTTTTGATTACATTGTGCAAGTAATAAGAAACTATTGTTAGAGCTCAAAGATTCTAGAAAACAGCACAGATTTTCTGAACTTCCTTAAATATAAAAAAAATATATTATACGGCCCCAGATTTTGTTGCCATCTGGCAAAATTGTATTGTTCTATAAAACGTTTTCTCTTTTTGTGTATATAGTCTTAATAAGTTTAGCTTTATAACAGACCCAGAAACCACAACTTTAATTTTTAAAATGAAACATACTGCCTGTCCCTTAAACTGAGTCCTGGCAAAACTACTGAAAAGCTCAACTACTGTTCTGTCAGCAGCCGTTCTTAACATTATCTATAGATCTTTATTGACTGGCAGATCTTCTAATGCACAAGTTGTAGCGGTTTTCAGACCATTATGCAAAACAAAATCAGAGCTAGACCAAAATATATTTAAAGTTTATACACCTATATATCTACTATATAGGTACATTATAGTATTACTGTATATACTATAATGTTTATAACTGTTTTCTGATACAGAGGCTTGACAGTTAAGGCATTATCATTTTTGACATTTCTTATTATCAAGCTTTGGTAATAATCCATGACATTTACCATTTGTCATTTCTCACTTGTCACTCATAATTTATCCCTTGTCAAACTTTATTGTCTACTCATTGAACATCAATAATCACTTATCACTCATCACTTGTCATTTCTTACTTGTTATTTTTCATGTTTTGCCTCAAAGCCAATCACAGTGAAGTAGCAGCATGTTAGAGTTGGGGACTTAGTTAAATGAGTTGTAAGCTCAGTTTTATTGGTTTATTCAAATATCAGTCGAATACTTCTTAAAAAAAAGAAACAGCTATTCTGTGCAATGCACAATACAGTAGTTTTTAAGTTCAGTCCTGGGAGACCCCTATGGCTGCAGTTTTCATGCCCGCTAATTTCACAGCTGGGGCAGAAATGAACTGATCACCAACTGACAAAGTTAAAAAAGACACATTTCTTTAATACATTAAGCAAAATGACATTTTTATTTCCATCATTCACAAGTACAAAAAACTTTTTGTAGCCAGCTAAGAGTCTTTCAGTTCTTACTTGGGGTATTTTATCCCATTCAACTTTGCTAAATCCTTCTAATCCTGCGAGATTCTTGGGCTGTCTTGCATGCACTGCTCTTTGGAGACTTATCCACAGATTTTCAATGATGTTTATAAAGGTCAGGAGACTGTGGGGGCCACGACAAAACTGTCAGCTTGTGCCTCTTGACCCATCCTCTTATAAATTTCAAATTTTTTTTTTACAAATTTTCACTTTTAGAATTTGGCGTTATTTATTTGAATCCATTCCTCCCTCTACCAATGATGTGTGCCATGTGCCACTGGCTGCAACAAAAGCTAAAAGTATGTTCAATCTACCCACATGCTTAATAGTTGGAGAGGTGTTCTTTTCCCAGAATTTGGAACCCTTTTTTCACCAAACATACCATTGTGGCCAAAAAGTTCAATTTTGACTTCATCAGTCCACAGGACTTGTTTCCAAAATGCCTCAGACTTGTTAAGATGTTAATTTGTAAACTTCAGGTGCTAAATCTTCTGGATAGGACACAGGAAAAGGTTTTCTTCTGAGGACTTTACCAAGAAGGTCATATTTGTTTAGGCACAATAGAACAGTGCACCACCACTCCATAGTCTGATAAATGTTCCTGAAGGTCTTTTACAGTCAAATATGGAGTTTTATTTGCCTTTCTAGCACTCCAACAAGCAGAACCTTTCAGAAGGTTTTTTGGTCTTCCAGACCTCAACTTGACCTTCGCCTTTCCTGTTAAGTGCCATTTCTTAATAACATTACGAAATGTGAAATCAGCTACCTGAAAATGTTTTGCTATCTTCTTGTAACATTTTCCTGCTTTGTGAGCATTGGTTATTTTATTTTATTTTATTTTTTCAGAGTGCTAGAAAGCTGCTTAGAGGAGCCCACGGCTACTGATTGTTGGCACAAGGGCTGAGGAGTCAGAGAATTTCTACAGCTTTGCAATTTGCATCACCTGAGGTCTCCTAACGATGACCGTGAAAAAGCCATAGCCTTAATAAGCTAATTAAGATCTGAGACCTTGGGATAGCTCAGATATTTTGAGGTGCCCAGACATCTACATGGTGCTCCTTTCCTTTTTTCACTGTAAAATTGAACAAAACAAAAACCATACACTATTCTTGCAAAAATGTTGAAAAGAAATGTGCCTTTTTAACTTTATGTCTTTTAATGATCAGTTCATCTACTGCTAAAAAAAAATATATTAACATTTTTTGCGATGAATGAGCAGTTAATAGACACAGGTGCAAACTGCACTGAATGCTAAAACGGAGCATTTGCTTCACTGCCAATTTCTCCAGTCTGCTCATTAAGGAATGTTTCTTACTAGGAGACAAGTGAATATGGCACTTAAGTAATTGCTCCTCTTTAGCATTCAGTGTTGTCAGCATTTAGATGCAGTTAAGAGGAGCAAACTCTACAGTAAAGGGTTAAAAAGAAAATGACAAAAAATTAAGCATTTAAGGCACTGGCAAAAACAGAAAGCCTTCAGAATTTCTTAGAATATGAGAATTAAAAAGGCCTGCTCACAAAACAATGAGATCAGTTAAAAGTAAGAATGATGTACTGATTGTGAAATTGGTTGAAATAACTAAGGCAGTTATTTTTATACATATTTCTGTATGGCCTTGTGACAGTTTACCATCTTCGTTAAGCATGTCAGTTGAATTGAGCAACACTGTTAGTTATTCATCTGATAAAATTAAAGAGATTCTTGGATGTAACCTTAGCTTTTCAGGGTCAGTTTCTACTAATTTAAATACCTTGTCATATAAGTTATATGAAATCATAAAACAAATGTCTCAGTTTAAATTACATGGAAAATTCCTTGAGGATTATTTTGTTAATCAATATATTCCAAGAGATTTATGCATACAAAAAGATCTTATATTATTTTGAGATAACTCTGAGTTTCTTTGTAAATAGTGTTCCATTCTTAACAAATGTTCCTTAGATTTAATGTAATTAATCATTGACATAACTAATACTGAAATAATCAATCCACATGCGCAGATAGATTACTTATACACATAATATAATAGTTTAGATTGCCCTAACTTTAATAAAGTTTTCAGTTGTTAATAAGATTTCATTTATTGAATCCTTTGAAATGCTGCTCAGCCCACAGAAACAAAAACAGCTGAACAGAAATAGTTGAGACTACACCTCAGGTTTTCTGTACAAATGGCTTGCCCCTTCCAAACAGGCACATTCTTCATCTACGTTTTGAAAAGTTGCATCATCTATTGGGATTTTTTTCCTTTTCTTCTTCTTCTTTAGGTGTACTCGTCCTCAAACACCTAAATCCACTTTTAGCACACATCATATTTTATCCAGGGCCTTTGGACAAACACGATATGAAAAAATATGTAATGTTCAGTGATCAATATTTCCTTTATAATATGGGTCTTTCCTACTTATAGATATACCGAATTAAAACATGTATTGAATTGTTTAAGCTCTTCAGAAGAGTTTGTTTACTGGCCTGCTTCAAAAACCAGAACAGACCACAATCACCTGAGCTCCCTTTAACATCCACTTTTACTCCTCCTCATTTTCCATATTCTCCTGAAGTTCATACTTTCTTTATATAGATAGATAGATAGATAGATACTTTATTAATCCCCAAGGGGAAATTCACAAACTCCAGCAGCAGCATACTGATAAAAACAATATTAATTACAGACCAATAAAAGCGCAGTGCAAGTTAAAAAATACAAGGTGGAGAGTGCGAGGCAGGTGTAACAGTCTATAATCTTGTGTAGTGTTAACGTGTACCCCCCCGGGTGGAACTGACGAGTCGCATAGTGTGGGGGAGGAACGATCTCCTCAGTCTGTCAGTTTTCCATGATGTTGCAAATATAGAATTATGTCTTTTTTCAATTTGACTCATAATCAACATAATTCCGTTTATCCTAAGATTCTAACATCACTTTTGGACCAACAGATGAAGGGGGAACTATAGATGTTATGAACACCTCTTCTTATATTGGAGATGGTTTAACACAGCTGACTCCACTCTTCATATAACTGCTCTAAGTACATCTATTATAAATCATGAATGTTCTTAAAGGAAGAATGAAAGACACATAAGAACTTTAAAGTACTTTCTGCCCACATCAAGATTTAAATGCTAGTCATCTTGCTATTTGCGCCACTCAATAATGTCGCTGAGGCTTTCTGTCAGGAGAAAGTTCTGTTTCCTTTAATATTTTGCATATAAACTCTCACGTATTTGATATGCATTGAAGTAATGTGGGGTTTGTGTTATAATCACATATTGGTCCCCTGTGAAAATCCAGTGTCCCCCTGCTAAATTTGTTCTTGTGCCAACTGAGGGTAAAATTCCATGAAAAGATGTCGCGTTTCCAAGCTGATGATTACAGTCTCTTACATATGTGTTTCGAGCACGTATAACCCTTAACACTTAAGCAAAACAGTGTTCTTCTGCCAGTATCCTTGTAAGTTAATGAAATCCTTGACAGAGGGCTTTTTTACATTGACATGGTGGCTCAACGGTACAATACTAGTGTTGCTGATTCACAACCTGCAGATCGGTACCAAACAGAAGCTCCTGCATATATGCTTCAGCTGCAGCAGTAGGCTTGCATCAAAGAGAGCTATCGTGGCATTGGAGGGATGGTTTGCCCTTATGAGAATTAGTGCATTAACATAATAAGGAGTTACTTTACCTGTTTCTTGCAAGTTGTGCCAGTTAGATGTGCTCTTAAATGTTTTCAGTAGAGCACGTGCTTGAAGAGGTTCTAACACAGGCTGAAGACCAAATTTGAGGAGGCGAGGGATGAATGATCTGAATGTTTTAATCATTTCTTTTTAAATAAATATCAAACTATAACCTGAATGAAAACTTAATGCAAAACATGATGCAAATACAGGAGACCAACACTTGGAGTTTAAATAAAAGGTTTGAAAATCCCAAAATAAATGGAAGAAACATGTAGTCAGCGGTTAAAATAAGAGATACATTTGGAGCCAGTTTCAGTTGTTTTGGTAGACTGCGGTTTAATTTTTGTTATGACTTACAAAGGTTAAAAAAAAGAAATGTCAAAAATAAAAAAAGATTCAAGAAACAGGTAAAAACAATGTAGGGTAAAGACATGGTGTGTGCCACGGTGAGGGCTGGGCTAGATGGGCCCCCCTGTGGTATAACGGGTCCGCAGCTTAGAAGAAAAGGGCAGCTTTTAAATAAATAATCGCTGCACTCATGGCTTATAGAGGGGGCATGGTAGTGTGCCTGGAACTGTTCTCAGATGTGACGTGGTGCAGGTGTTTCCTCGCTTAAGTGCACAGGTGAGGAATCATCAATATCCGTAATTGATGCCGGGAGCTGCTAATCACCATACCTGTGCTACGTCCCCATTATACATTGGAGAAGGGGAGAAAAAAAGAAAGAAAACAGAGAACGGAGGTTAAGGGAGAAGGCAGCAGGAAGCAAAGGAGCTGGTGCGAGCGAGAGCAGGCTCGTTGTAAGAAGGACAGGCAGCTGGGAGAAGTGAGCCCTAGCGGGGTGTTTGGCCAGCACCCAGGGGCAGACGGATTGGGTCATTCCTGCTGAGTTTTGCAGAGAAGCAGGAGTGACCATGATCGAGGACGGCTTGCTGTGTAAGGTCGCTGAAGGCCGCAGGAGTTGGAAGCTTGGGAGGTGGAAGCCCCAGTGTGAGCGCCCTATTCACTGGGGAACCTGAGTCTCGGTCTGGCAGAGCACAACGAAGCCAGGGTCCAAAAGGCAACAGACCCTTAGGAGAAGTCAGCTGCAGGTAGGGTGATTCCCCTGGTGCAGGGCCCAGATGGGAGAAGTAGTTGAGCCGCCAGCTAAAAATGGCACCTTGTTTTTAACCTCGTTTTTAATGGAAGTATTTATTACATTATTTTAACCTGCACTTTGGATCACCCTGATTTTATGGATTATCTATTTATTGACAATTTGATGCACTGCACTTTTATTTGGATACTGTTTTGGTTTTGACTGTTTTTAATAAAAGCACTTCTGCACTTTGCAACTTTCCTCTTGCTTTGTTTGGTGTCCTCATTGTCCAGCTCATCCGGTTACATTATAAAAGTGTGAGATGGGAGCATGGAATAGAACCCACATCGTCACACAAAACATAACCCCCCACCAACACATTTGCCCATCCAAATTAAAGTCTTAAAAATCATTTTACATAAATTTTTAATGCATCAATTCATTGAGATTTTGGTGAGTTTACTTAAGGTCATTGGAAAAAAATGACTACAGATCTGTTGATATTCAAGGCACCACCTAGAATTTTCTGTCTGTATTTACAATTCACGTTTGTCAGAATAACTGCAAAACTGCCTTCCAAGTGGGGCTGCTTATGGGTTGTTTTTTCCATCTTGGAGAGATGCTCTGGGAAATAGTATAGGAATTTAATTTAACATACATTTGCAAAAATGACAAATAGGTTCCGCGGCACATGAAAACTTATGACATTTTGTATTTGTGCAGTAAATGGGTATGAATCAAGATGATAAACTTAGCATTGAGCTTTAATTATATTCATTACTGGAGATCTTTTTAAAGTGTGCACTCCCTCACATGGCTAGGGTCTTCAGTTTGATTCCTACCCTGGTCAGATTGCACATTTGGAGCGGTTACATTTTCCTCATGTGTCTATGGATTCATTGGCATGAGCGATGTAGAGGATTCTGTGATGGAGTGTCTCACCGAGCAGAGACAGACTACCACAGCAAGTGACATTACATTGGAAATGATGAACTAATTTGGTGAGATATTAGAAATGCAATCTATCTTTTTATAAAGCTAAATAAAGTTATACATACATTTTTAAAACTTATAGCAAATAAGGGTCTAAGGGTTCAGGAACCTTTCTCCAGCAATCCTGGATGGAGTGCCAAACATGATTTCTGTTTTTTATTACTGTACACAGTTTATGTGGTAGAAAGGCTATCAAAAACACCTAAAAGTCCTCAGAATACAACTGTTAAATTCTTTAAGAGTTGGCTTAGAATCTTCAGGAAACTAGGTACAGGTTTTAATTGTGGAATAATTAATTTACTGTGTATCAGCTTGCGTTAGTAAATCTGTACTTAATAAAGGAAATTAAATTCCATGTATATTTTTATTGTTAGGTCTGCTCTTATGGTTTGATTGCACATTACAAGCATGTGGAATTCCTTTCCAAAAATTACAAAAAAGTATGCTCATGTGCAATACCATCAACTGCAAGCAGGCAAAATAATTACGAATAAATTCAGTAACATTATTGACACAACGCACCAATTTACTCAACAAAGGCTACATTGGCACATGCACTTAAAAAGAAATGGACCATTGACATTTGAATAAGTCTATGGATACTTCATGTGCGTCATTAACCTATATATCATCTTCAACCCACACCCTTCCATTGAACTGTGACTGGTTTTCGTGATAAAATGATGAAAATGAATAAGAAATGACCAGTGTCGAGTGATGGCTAATGATGGACAAATGAGCAGTGCAGTATCATGAGTGATGAGTGACTACTAAAAAGTGACAAATAATAAGCTTATATAACGTGGAGTACTACTGATGCCTAAAGATGGAAGAAATAAGAAATGATAATATCATAAATTGGACACCATACTCTCTCTGTGTGGTTTAGTTCACACTTAAACAGACCGATACAAATTATACTGTGTTTATAAACATTTCTCAATTTACTGCACAAAAGTTATTGAAAATATATAATTTCTGGTTGAACTGATAACAGGTAAAAACATGTTTTACATCATTTACGTATTGTAAATAGTTACATTACTGACCTAACAACATGTATTATGCAAATAGAAGCTAATCTGCAGCCTTTAGCCATAGCTCTCTCAATGGGAATACAAAGAATGTGGATACATTTCCATATTTCCATGGTTACCGGAATTTTTCAAAACAAATAAATGTTGTGTTATGAGGTAGTTTAACAGATAGCTAAATTGTATAAAAAATGTAATGTGATGTAAATACATCAGGCATTAGGATAAAACCTTTACATGCAGTGTAACAGCAGTTCACCAAGTCTAGGTTAGGTTATACATGTAGCAAGACCAGAATAAATACTCACATCAGTTTCATGTCCTTCTCGAAGGTTATATGTGAGGTCCTGCTGGAAATCTTCTACAAACTTGTGAGCATATTCTGGATACAGGTCCAGCACCTCATAAAGTCCTTTGAGGTTAATACACTGAAGGTCACAGTAGGTCAAAGCTTTAACATCTGCATTGGTTTTAATGACTCTGTCACTAATTGAAAGGTTGGCTCCTATTAGATCACCTTTTCCTTAAAGAATGCAAAGAAGCCAAGTCAGTGACAAAACTTGTCATTGAGAACATTCAATAAACCCTTTAGAAAACAGAACACAGGAAAACTATAGTATTTTTATTATGAATTATTTCATGTTTTACTGTCTGAACAGACCTAATGTCAAATAATGAGAGCTAGCAATGGCACTTGGGTGTTATGTTTCTTTGACGAAAATTCTCCTTGGTTCAGGAGGAGGTGGAGGACCTTTCCTAAACACTCGGGTTATTGAAAACATCTGCAACCCTAGACAAGAGGCTACTGCTGCTACAAATGTGGTGATAATGCAGAAAATGCAAAGAAATGCAGACAGGTCTTTCCCAGGATCAAAAAGTTTTGGTTCATTTGATTTATGTGTTCTTTAGGCATAACTTTTTAAGGGGCACATTGTTACTTCATAAAACATTATAAACAGGCACATGCATAGACTGAGATTTTAGAACCAGGCAGCAACCTTTGCCAAATTTTCATATTGTACTATTTCACAGAAATATAAAATTCAAACACACAGGAAGGTTTTACTTGTGGTTGATCAGTTTCCTTGCGTCATTTTAGTCTGCAGACTTCCATATGCTAATCATTACCTTATCAGTTAACAGAAAATCATCTGTATGACGCATTGAATTATGATGACTAGAATGGACATACATGAGGTGTTTCTCATCTGAAAGGTAACTACATGGGAGATTTCAGTAGCAATAACATAGGATCAAGTGCAAGAAAATTATATATGCACTATACTGCCAAAAGTACTGGGACACCTGCCTTTACACACACATGAACTTTAAAAATATCCCATTCTTAATACATAGGCTTTAATATGGAGTTGGTCAACCCTTTGCAGCCATAACAACTTCAGCTCTTCTAGGAAGACTTTCAAGAAGGTGTAGCAGTGTATTTATAGGAATTTGTGACCATTCTTCCAAGACAGCATTTATGAGGTTATGCACTGATGTTGGACGAGAAGGCCTGGCTCACAGTCTCCATTCTATTTCATCCCATAGGTGTTCTATTGGGTGAGGCCAGGGCTCTGTGCAGGGCAGTCAAGTTCCTCCACACAAAACTCACTCATCCATTTCTTCATAGACCTTGCTTTGTGCACTGGTGTGCAGTCATGTTGGAACAGGAAGGGGTCATCCCCAAACTGTTCCCACAAAGTTGGGAGCATGAAATTGTCCAAAATGGCTTTGTATGCTGAAGAATTAAGAGTTCCTTTCACTGGAACTAAGGGGACAACCCCAACCCCTGAAAAACAACCCCACACCATAATTCCCCCTCCACCAATGTTACACTTGGCACAATGAAGCCAGGCAAGTATCGTTCCCCTAGCAACCGCGAAATCCAGACTCATCCATCGGATTGCCAGATTAGTCACTCCAGAGGACACATCTCCACTGTTCTAGAGTTCAATGGTGGTGTGCTTTACACCACTGCATCTGACACTTTGCATTGCACTTGGTGATGGAAGGCTTGGATGCAGCTGCTCGGCCATGGAAACCCATACCATAAAACTCTCTACACACTGTTCTTGAGCTTTCGGAGGCCTATAGCTATTGACTCTGCAGAAAGTTGCCAACTTTTGCACTTTGAGTGCCTCAGCTTGTGCTGTCCTCGCTCTGTGATTTTACTGGCCTACCACTTCTTAGCTGAGTTGCTGGTGTTCCCAATTGTTTTTACTTTGTTATAATACCACTAACGGCTGACCGTGGAATATTTAGTAGCAAGGAAACTTCATGAATGGACTTATCACGGTACCACGCTTGAACTCACTAAGCTCCTGAGAGCGATCCATTCTTTCACAAAAATTTCTAGAAGCAGTCTGCATGCCTAGGTGCTTGATTTTATACACTTGTGGCCATGGAAATGATTGGAACACCCGAATTCAATGATTTGGAGGGGTGTCCCAATACTTTTTGTCAATATAGTGTATATACTTTAGCAATTAAAATTTTAAAGGATAAGTTTGGTTTTATTATCATGACATGCATTCAGTTGCTTGTAAGTACAGCATTACATTAATAAAAAAAGAAAAACACACAAAAAAAAAAACTTCTTCCCCCAGTTGCTTATAATGGTGGTATATAACAAGAGAGAATCGTCAAACAAAAACATTAGAATTTAACAAAGACTTCTGATAATACACTACTCTCTCAGCATTACTGAGAGATAAAACTAAAATGATATCAAATTTGACCACATATTGTGGGCACCATCTTTCCTGAATTTATCTATTTACAGTAACCGATATGCATGTGATTTTCAGGTAAACAACAACCAGTATATACATGTATAGGGTCGTTATTGTCTTGTGTATGGAATAAAAGGAATAGGAGTAAGAGTTGCATATTATGACATAAAGCACATGTCTGTAGCTGTGTAACATGACATTGCCTTTCTGATAAAATGGTTTGGAAAAGCACATGACCAGGATATGAAATTAAAATCAAGTCGCCATATTGTATCCTGTATATCTTTGGCGTGTAGGAGGTAAAAGTAGAGAATCAAAGAAACTCACTCCACAAACACACTGGAATGTGCACACTTCACGCACCCACTTGGAGCTTTGAGGTATCAGCACTAATTAATGCACATCTGAAGCTAATAAGATCATTCAATTATCTTGATAAAGGCTGCCTGTTTAGTCCTTTTGGCTTTAGTCTCCTCCTTCAATATAATTTCACTTCACAGAAAAAACATCTCCAGAACTCCATGGCTGATAATGGCCGAAATAACATCCCCACTCACACCTGTATTTTCCAATGATTGCAGCAGTATGTGACAATCTCCACTGAAAAACATCAGCCCTTAATATGCATTGTTTTGATGTTCACCATCATTACCAAGCTGTCCTGAGCTGTATCTTCAAAGTGTAATTTTTTCCTTCTCTGTCTTTCCAAGTATGTTGCTTCTTTTCTTTGTCTTCAAAATGCTGGAATTCCACGTCAGTACATTCTGGCTCAAACAGATAAGGGTCAGTCAAAAGATGAAATGTTTTATCATCTTCATGGTTGGTCATATTGATGACATACAATGAGTGCTTATTTGTCTGAATGCTTATAAAAATAAAAATCTCACCAAAAAAAAAAACAAGCTTAAGTGCTACAAATCTGCAAGTACTAATGCATCTTCACCATTCAAAAAACAGTTTATAGGTAACTACAACCCAGGGAATGAAAGCTTGCTGCATATGGAGAGTGGGAATGAAGTGAAAAGGGCAACTGAATTTCTTCACTTTTTATTCATGTAAAAAATATATGGATATGCACTTATCTTAAGACTGAATCAACACTTTGCAATATTCTCCACTTCAAAGTAGACATATTCTTTGAGTTTTAAGGCTTTTGTTTCAAGTTTCTTCTGGTACCCCATTGAATGGCTTTGTAAGCCACTGAAGTAGACATGTTTTTCTACAATTTATAAATTATGCTTTACTTAACAGCACAGGTTTCTTGGGTAAATGAATTGCATGATACTAACTGCATAATACTAACCCCAGATTGTGGGCTGTTTTAAAAAACAGTTAAAGACTTTTCTATTTAGGAAAGCATTTTAACAAAATTGCCTCTAATTATTGTTTTATTTTTGTTTTTATCTTGTGTCTCTGTTTACATTTTTTATGTAGCACTTTGAGGTTTACTACAAATGTAAAGCGCCTTATAAATAATATAATTAAATAAAATGAATTATTACTATTATTAACAAACCTATCCTTTAAAAAAACAAGTTCATACTGTACACACAACAAAGCACAAAGAGATGCAGGATAGGAACACAGAGAAAACAAAAGTCTGACTAGATATACAGTATGACTGTTCCCACTGAACCCTACACCTCAACTTAGCAAGAACAAAATCTATTGATACAAAAAAATTTACTGTAAGATTGTTTTGTCAAGATGACAAATGTAGCACAACAATATCAAAAAAATACATAACCAGTTCTGCGTTAGAGTTTGAAAAATGAAGAAGCCTGGCCTATAGTATAAAGGAAAGCTTCTGAATTGAAATTACTAGCATTTGCTTTAAAAATATTTTACTCTAAATTGAAAGGTGGTTTAGGCATATAAGAAAGTCAAGAATGAACAAAGCCTCACAATAAAAGGAACACGCAAAGAATGGAAGTATGGATAAATATACAGATTTGTTAAGTTAAACATGTTAATGATGAACGGTACATTAACAAAAAAGGCAAATATTTAAAATAAATAAATATATCATGTAATTCATGAAGCTGTAGCAGAAGTTGTAATACACATGAACAGAACATCTGCATAAATCACCACTTCCTATTATATTTCTCGCCAATGCTAGATCCATCACAAACAAAACATACAAATTACATCTACAGATCTCCAAGAACAAACCCATAAGTGACTTTTGCATTTTACTATTCACAGAGTCATGGCTAAATTTTCTTATACCTGATGGGCATCAATTGAGCTAGCAAGACATACAGCATTACGTTGGGATAGAATCAAGAACTCTGGCAAAAGTAAATTTGGGGGATTGCATTTACGTACTGTGGCGAGTTGCTGGGGCTACGACCCGGCCGGGACGCCTGGAAGGACCGGAAGGTGGCATGTACGACCTCCGGGCTACGAGGGGGCAACCGCCCTGGAACAGAGGAGGACCACAGGAGAGGAATAAGGAGGCTTATGTCTATTGGAACCTGTGGCCACCGCCAGGGGGCGCCCTGAGTCTCAGAGGGCCCGGGATTGATTTATTTCCGCCACACCCGGGAAGATGGAGGAGAATCCCTCCAGGGAAGCCTGGATTGCTTCCAAGTGCTCTTCCGCCACACCAGGAAGTGATGTCAGAGGGAGCACCTGGAGCACATCTGGGTGAAAATAAAAGGGCCCACAATCCTACAGTCTGGGAGCTAGAGTCGGGAGTGGGAGCAGGACAAGGCTCCCACGGAGAGACAGAGGAAAGGTGGTCCAAGAGACAGAGTGAGAGAGGCCTGGTATCAAGGTTATTGGGGCAAGAAGGCCCAGTGGACTGTGCGGTACTGAGTTGTGTGAATTTTGGAGGAGAAAATAAAAGACCTTTTCATAAAGATGCGGTGTCTGTCTGATGGTGTCCGGGCATGTCTCACAGTACATAATAGTTGGTGTACTGATACAAAGATCAGAGGCAATCACTGCTCTCCTGATTTGGAGTATCTGACAATCAAATGCAAGTCCTTTTACTTATCTCAGAAATTGTCATAGTTATAGCTGTTTATATTCCACCAGATGCTAACTCTGACAGAGCTCTAGGTTACTTGTTTGATACCTTTAATTTGCAGCAAAACACTTATCCTGAAGCTGTTCATATTATGGCTGGTGATTTCAACCACACGGTCTTAAAAGTAGTTCTCCCTAAATTTCATCAACACATCAATTTTGCAACTAGGGAAAAAAACACACTGGACAATGTTTACTCAAATATCAAGAATTGTTATAAGACAAAACAGCTGCCTCATTTAGGCCAGCCAGATCATTTATCTATATTTCTGACTCCAACATACACTCCCCTCAGAAGGGATTCCCAAATCACCACAAAGACTGTTAAAACATGATCTGAAGGAGCATCTTTGCAGCTTCAGGATTGCTTTGAAAGGACTAACTGGGTCATTTTCGAGGATCAGATCTTGGAAGTATACACATCAATTGTACTCTGCTACTTTAAAAACTGTGTTGACAATGTCACTGTCAGCAAAAATATTTGTGTGCACCCCAACCAGAAACCCTGGATGACAAAGGAGGTTAGATCTCCCCTTAAGCACCACAATGCAGCCTTCAGGTCTGGCAACAAATCACTTTACACCATGAGAGAGCCATCAGAGAGGCTAAAACATCCTACAAAAGGAAGACTGAGGACCACTTAGTTAGTGACCTATGGTGACTTTGCCAAGGCTTCCAGCACATCACCAATCACAAACCCATAAATCACATGGCTGTTGATGCGGACTTCGATTACTGAAGAACTGAATTTTTTCTTTGCTCATTCTGAGATGGAAACATCAGAGGCAGTTATGTCTAATCCCCAGCTGATAGGCTTCAGCAGTCTCACCTCACCCACACCAACCCTCTACAACCAGACCATCAGTGCAAGAGCAAGATGTAAGGTGGATGCTCAAAGCGGTCAGCTCAAGAAAGGCTGCTGGTCCAGATGGAGTGACAGGACAGAATCAGGTCACTAAAAGAATTTGTGAATGAACTCCCTGGGGTCTACATAAAGATCTTCATTTTCGCTCTCTGTCTTAGTTCATCATTCTATCTTCCCTGAAGTCTACCATGATCATTCCGCTGCAAAAAAAAAAAAAAACTGTCATCAGAACACTCTATGACTACTGTCCAGTGGCACTCACTCCAGCTATCATGAAGTGTTTCAAACAATTTGTCCTGCAAGACATCAAAGCCAGCTTTCCGGTCACCATAGATCCTGACTAGTAAGCTTATAGGTGCAAACAGGTCCACAGAAGATGCCATCTCCATACTGCACATTCCCATCTTGAGCAGCAAGGGAGCTATGTGAGGATCCTCTTTGTGGACTTCAGCTTGGCATTTAACACAGTTATCCCGGACTTTCACAATCTGTCTGCTACTAGATCAAACATTTTCTGACTAACTGCCTTCAGATGGTTAGATTAAGCCCTGACTTCTCCTCCACTCTCACAGTCAACACCAGCATCCCACAAGCCTGTGTGTTGAACCTCTTTCCATATGCATTCTATACCTATGACTGTGTACCCTCTCATTCTACCAAAACCATCATTAAGTTCCTGAATAACACAACTGTGATTGGACTAATTTCAGGAGCAGATTAGACAGCCTATAGGGATGAGGTCCAAAGACTGACTGACTGCATGGTGTACCGAGAACAACCTCACTCTGAACTTTACCAAAACAAAATAACTTATAATAGACTTCTGGAGGCACAACACAAACCACAACCCAATATACATCAATGGAGAATGTGTGGAAAAAGTTCCTGCTTTCAAGTTTTTGGGTATACATGTTGTTGAAGGTCTCTCCTGGTCCATAAACACCACAGTGGCAGTCAAGGAGGCACAGCAGAGAAACTACACCCTGAAGATCCTCAGATAATACAATCTGAAGGAGAAGCTACTGGCGTACTTTTACTGCTGCTCCATTGAGAGTGTGCTGTCTTATTGCATTTCTACGTGATATTCCAGTAGCTCAATGGCAGACAGGAGAGCCCTTCAGATGATTATAAACTCTACCCAGAAAATGATTTGCTATATACTGCCCTCTCTGAAGGAACTCTTGAGCTCTCACTGCCTCAATGGAGCAGCCAAAACCATGAAAGACCCTTCCCACCTTGGATGTCACCTGTTTGATTTGCTGCCCTCTGGTAGGTGGGTCAAGTCCATCCAATCTCGGACAAAAAGATTTAAGAACAGTTTCTTCCTCAGAGCCATACGAGAACTGAATACTACTAATACTCTTAATAATGACTGACAATGACCAATATAACAAGTCAGTCTTGAACTACAAGTACATGTTTACATTCTTTGCAAGTTATTATTTATCTATTTCTATTATTGTATTTAGTTCATATGTGCATTATACCTAAGTGCAATATTTAGTTATTGTATTGTATTGTATTATATTATATTGGATTACCATTAGGATTACTGCAATTTCATTGTACAAGGTGCAATGATAATAAAAGGAAAATTAATCCGAATATGAACATAGATAGATAGATAGATAGATAGATAGATAGATAGATAGATAGATACTTTATTAATCCCAAGGGGAAATTCACATAATCCAGCAGTAGTATACTGATACAAAGAAACAATATTAAATTAAATAGTAATTTAAAATTTAAAATAGTAATAAAAATGAAAAAATGAAAAAAATAAAAATAAAATTAATGTTAGCATTTACTCCCCCGGGTGGAATTGAAGAGTCGCATAGTGTTGGGGAGGAACGATCTCCTCAGTCTGTCAGTGGAGCAAGACAGTGACAAAAGTCTGTCACTGAAGCTACTCCTCTGCCTGGAGATGACACTGTTAAGTGGATACAGTGGATTATTCATGATTGACAGGAGTTTGCTTAATGCCCGGCGCTCTGCCACAGATGTTAAACTGTCCAACTTTACTCCTGCAATACAGGAACATGAACATGAGTGTGAACGTGGTTTGTAGAATAAAATGTCCTATTGAATATACTGTTGGAGATGTGACAAGATTATGATGAAATCCAGATGTATAAACATGGTTCATGAAAAAGTTTTCAAATTATTATGTGAAAGACATTGTACAACTTATGCTAGTTGGTGACACAGCAAGTTTGAGTGATGTTCTGATCAAGAACTCATGGAAAAAGTGTGTAGAATACAACATTTGCTGATACAATCAGAACCATAAGTCTATAAAACACACAAGCCACAGCACAACTCAGTCCAAGCAGGGATTAAATCCAGAAATCTTGCCAATGTTAAACAAAGTAAGGACTATTTAGGTAAGGATTGAGTAAAGAACCCTAATGAGTAGTGTTCAATTATTAAGAAGCATAGCAAAATGCTTGTTTATTTAAACGGGAACAATGGTATGTCCATCTATTTCAGTCATGTCGTACTTTAAGGAACCACTGTTCATTGGATATGCTAGCCCTTGCATCCCTCTTTGTTTATGCATCTTGTTGCCATTGTCCAATGCAGCCCTCTTGTAAAAGCTGGACGTTTTGTTGTTTTATTTAATTGGCTGCAATATATAAAGCTGCTTGCTCAGATTTAGTATATTTACGACAAGGGTTAACAATACAATTTACATATAGTACATTTTTCGGGTTTCCAGCATCAGATCAACAACACCAACAATTTATTTCTTGTATAGCCAAAAATCAAACAAGGAATGCCACAATAGGTCTTAACAGACCCTGTTTTATTGGCAGCACCCCAGCTTTGTCTCCCTAAGAAGACAAGAAAAACTCCCAAAAAATCCCCTTGTAAAGGGAAAAAAATGTACAAAATATTGGGAAAGGCAATTCAGAGAGACCCCTTTCCAGATAGGTTGGGTGTGCAATGGGTGTCAAACATTGGGGTGAATATAACACACAAAACAGTACACAAGTAATCCTCTTCACAGAACTTGATAGCCAATCTATCACTGCAACATAAACAGGTGTCTACCATCTGTTCACTAATCTGAAGGGCTACCTCCATGTGACATGCTATGAAAATGATGAAGATATTAAGCCAACTGCAGAAAACGGGCCACACAAGCAAGACAAAACATTTTATTTCAGTAATGTGGAAAAACGTTTTGAATATTGTAAATAAAACATATTAGTGTTAGTATGGATTATGTCAAAGAATAAATTTGCTTAGTTTTTGATATATTTTAAACTTGGTCAGGACCAACATGATGACAGGTTATATTGATTTGATTACTGACTCCTGCGTGCAAAAACTACAAAATCTTTATTTAACATCTAGGCACCTTTATTCTGCCACTGAATGAAATAAATAAACAAACATTGTTCTTTCTGTTCATTTATGATAACTACATTGCAGTATATCACATCAGGAATGTGGTTGTAAATCTGTAAATTTACTATTCTTGTTCAGATGACTCTGATGATGACTCGAATATATATTCTACAAAATACATTTTATCCACAATAATCCAGTAGTTACCATATGGATAAAACTGAATATGATGCAATCAACAATTAAAGATTGAGTAATTTTAAAAACATTTTAATATATAATATATGTTAAGGATTTGCATGTCTAATCTGTAAATACAAGCACCTGCTTTGCCTAACACTAGGATATATTTTACATTTATTAAATTCACTCACAGCAGCATTTGAATCATTTCTACCTTGTCATGCATAATTTAAATAACACTTTTGTAAGCAAATTAAAAACATTTTATAAATATGCTGTATTGTTTCAATATGATATATAATGTCATATGCTTTTCTCCTTTGAGCTTTTATTTGCAGTAACAGTAACTGTTACATCACAGATTTGCTGGTTGTGATGAAGAAGTTGAGTCAAATCTGAAAAAGGTACTCCATAGTCTTTTTTTAAGCAAACACAACAAAAAAATACCCTATATAAAAGTATAGACACAAAAAACCTCCAAATTACTACATTTGAATCACTGGCTAAATTAACCTCTTAAAAATATTTGAGCAGTGAGGCAAATTAAAAAAACTTCATTCAATATACAGTATAATGACACTAATTGTCAGTCTACTGCTTGATGGTTGGTGCTTATTTTGCTCAAACATTTGTTTTAAATTCTATGGTTATAATTACCTTAAAATATTATGTTCAAATATTTATTTTTTGTAATATACTAAAAATAATTTGAGAATCTTACCTTGTCATGGTTATATAGGAATTATACTAGATTTCATTAATCCAACCATTCATCCATTCACTTTTTACCCTACATATTTTAATGCAGTTGGCATCACTGCCTATCCTGACAGCACATGGCTCAAGGTATGAACCAAATCCGGACACTGCTGCACACACCAAAACTCACTCAAACTAAGTTAATCTAGAGTCTCCATTCAATATACCGCATGTTTTTTGGATTGTGGAAGGAAAACAAGACTATGAAGAAAACAAAACATTCAAATCTTAAATCATTGTTATTTATTGCATACCGATGTTAGCACAATTGAATATTACTTACTGAAATATCACTTACCAAGAATGGCCAGCACCATGTCATCTTTGAGAATCTCCATTGAACCTGAGCAGACAAAGAAAATAGCCTGCAATGCATCTCCCTGCCTTAAAAGGTACTCTCCAGGAGCACAAAAAGAGGTTTTGATGTGTAGAGAGAGAGACCTAAGGCAGCCACGACTGGCAGATTCAAACACAGAAAGCTGGAGAATCTCCTTATTCAAGTGCATAGTAATGTCTGAGCGTAATTCATCTGGAAAATCCTTTAACAGCTGCAAAGAAGATAAGAAAAAATACAAACCCATTTGTTTTCTGAACTATACTTCCAACAAGGTGTGCTAAGAAAAAACAATGTTGGATGGGGCACCAGTCCATCAAAAAGCATATTCACTCATACTACGCTAATTCAGTCAATCAGCTCCAAGACGAGTTGTGGTTGTTCCAAACATATTCAGTTTAGGAATTATGGAAGTCACTGTACTTTTTGGAACGTTCAGTGCTGCAGAAATGCTTTTGTAGCCTTCCCTTGATTTATGCTTTGATATAATCCTGTCTCTAAACTCTGTAGGCAATTCTTTGACCTTATTAGTATTTGCTGAAATTTGGGACCTTATAAAGAGAAGTGTGTACTTTTCCTTACCACATCTGATGAACTGAACTCACCACAGGTGGGCAACAAAAAAGGTGCAGAAACACTCAAGAATGATAAATATAAATTGTATGCACCTGAGCCAAATCTGAATGTTTTATTTTTAACAAATATGAAAAATTTCTAAAATCATATTTTTTTTGCTTTGTCATTTTGGGGTCTTTAGTGTTATTTGATGGGGGAGAGAAATTAATTTAAACAGTTTTAGCATGAAACAACATAACAAAATGTGAAAAAAGTGAAAGGGTCTGAATACTTTCTGAATTCAACGAAGCAAGGAATACCCACAGAACTTGCTAACAATGTCATTAACAGCAGTAGTCTGAGCACATGTCTTTCCGTTTGTCAGCTTTCTATTATTTGCCTTTTTTTACTTTTCATTCTATTTGCCGGCAGTGTTACTTTGTTCTAGGGATACAAGAATCATCCACACCAAGACATCAGATAAGTGTTTATAAATGTTGGCATGTGGTCTGTGTATGCTGCTACATAGGTTTGGATATGTGGTCCCAAGGGCAATTTTCATGCAGTGTATTAAGCAGCCCTGAAATTGGTTAAATGTATCAGCTCTTCATATGGTTTGGAATTCTGTGTGTATTTGCAGATTACTTCTCTTATTATTTTTTTGTATATTTGTTTAAGGCACATGTTTTAAAGGAGTCTTAAAATAGGTAGATTTCCACACTGGCTGTGTCATCACATAGGGCCACATCAAGCTTGAAATACCGCATAGTAGGACCTTTTACACCACCTGCTGTTTTTGTGTTGCTGCTAAGAACTTGGTCTCTTAGAGCCATATTTCACACAGATTTTTATTTTTTATATATACTTGTTGGTTGTGATAACAACCAGAAAGAAAGAAATAGACCAAATAAAAGCTCCAAAAAAAGAAAAACACACACACCCATTAAGAAAGACTATCTAAAATGTGTGAAAGAATGTTTACATTTCTCCTAGTCTGAGGAGTATATAAGCCATAAAGTCAACATAAATCAGAAAGATGTACTAATATTCAAGCAGTAAAAAGGTATAAACTCACATAGCAGCAGGTACAGTTAGAGTTTCATAATACATGTTTAAATTCTAAACAGATCGGCTAACTGCTGCATTCCAGGACATGTTCTACCTCTCACTTCTCATTATCTTATACACATGTGCACATTAAGATACTAACTGCTTGAGTGTCCTTCCTAAGATTTGATACCAGTTTATGAAAAGCTCATAATGATTCACATCAACAACAAAATTCCAGCCTCCACAGAGACATTCCAGATTATCAAACAAAATAACAGGTCAATGGATGACATCAGGTTTCTGTTTTATGCTCATTGTCTTAGATAAGACACTTACATTATGATGCTATTTATTGATTTTAGCTTAGCCTTCAACACAATATATCCCTTTAAGCTGGTCTTAACCTACAGATCTATGCCTTTACAACTCCCTCTGGAGGGTCTCAGCTCCAGACTTTACTTATTTTTTTCATCCATACTCAGTACTTATGTATAGATAAAAGTAGCCAAAACTAAATTATTAAGATTTTTTATAGCATCATAGTGAATGGACTAATCAGTAAAAATCAAGAAATCGCAAATGGAAATTAAACTAGCATACCTAACTTGTTGTAGTAACAAATGACCTTCTCAGCATAATGGAAGAAACAGTAGAAAACCTGATTCAGATCTACTTGGGTTACAGTAATCTGGCAACGTGGTCAACACCCCTAACATCTAAACCATTGTGAACATTCTCACTTCTTCATGCATCTAAGGAAATCTTAAATGAGCAAATGGATGTTAACAAATTTTTATTTTTGTACCAAATTAAGTGTTGCAGCAGGTGACGTACAATTAAAGCTAATATTACCATAATAAAGTCTGTGTCATATTAGAATGGCTTCATCCCACAGAATCAAAAAAAAAATCACACAAAAGGTGCCATGTATCAAAACCCATTTATTTGTTGGTTAATACATTGTACAATATTTGTACAAGCACAGCTTTCCTTTACAGTTATCTCTTTATTATACACTCACCTAAAGGATTATTAGGAACACCATACTAATATGGTGTTTGACCCCCTTTCGCCTTCAGAACTGCCTTAATTCTACGTGGCATTGATTCAACAAGGTGCTGAAAGCATTCTTTAGAAATGTTGGCCCATATTGATAGGATAGCATCTTGCAGTTGATGTAGATTTGTGGGATGCACATCCAGGGCACGAAGCTCCCGTTCCACCACATCCCAAAGATGCTCTATTGGGTTGAGATCTGGTGACTGTGGGGGCCATTTTAGTACAGTGAACTCATTGTCATGTTCAAGAAACCAATTTGAAATGATTCAAGCTTTGTGACATGGTGCATTATCCTGCTGGAAGTAGCCATCAGAGGATGGGTACATGGTGGTCATGAAGGGATGGACATGGTCAGAAACAATGCCCAATTGGCACTAAGGGGCCTAAAGTGTGCCAAGAAAACATCCCCCACACCATTACACCACCACCACCAGCCTGCACAGTGGTAATAAGGCATGATGGATCCATGTTCTCATTCTGTTTACACCAAATTCTGACTCTACCATTTGAATGTCTCAACAGAAATCGAGACTCATCAGACCAGGCAACATTTTTCCAGTCTTCAACTGTCCAATTTTGGTGAGCTCGTGCAAATTATAGCCTCTTTTTCCTATTCGTAGTGGAGATGAGTGGTACCCGGTGGGGTCTTCTGCTGTTGTAGCCCATCCGCCTCAAGGTTGTGCGTGTTGTGGTTTCACAAATGCTTTGCTGCATACCTCGGTTGTACTGAGTGGTTATTTTAGTCAAAGTTGCTCTTCTATCAGCTTGAATCAGTCAGCCCATTCTCCTCTGACCTCTAGCATCAACAAGGCATTTTTGACCACAGGACTGCCGCATACTGGATGTTTTTCCCTTTTCACACCATTCTTTGTAAACCCTAGAAATGGTTGTGCGTGAAAATCCCAGTAACTGAGCAGATTGTGAAATACTCTGACCGGCCCGTCTGGCACCAACAACCATGCCACGCTCAAAATTGCTTAAATCACCTTTCTTTCCCATTCTGACATTCAGTTTGGAGTTCAGGAGATTGTCTTGACCAGGACCACACCCCTAAATGCATTGAAGCAACTGCCATGTGATTGGTTGATTAGATAATTGCATTAATGAGAAATTGAACAGGTGTTCCTAATAATCCTTTAGGTGAGTGTATATACTTGGTGGCAGCCCCCCTGGGTTGCATCAGGGCCAATATTTTGGAACACCAGAGCTCATTCCTGTTGGGCTCCGTGGCCACCACCGGGGGAGCTGCACGGCCTAACAAGTCCGTCTGGGTGGGAATGCAGCCACACCCGGAGGTGCAGCTGGAAGTAGGTCAACGAGCACCTGCAGCACTTCCGGGTGAGCTTTAAAAGGAGCCAACAGTCACCACACCGGGCGCCAGAGTCGGGATGAGGAGTACGAAGACGCCTTGGAGGAGTGGAGGAGAAAAAAAAAGAGTGTTTTGTCATGGTGTTTTGCATATTCTTTTGTGCGTTTTGGGACGGTGTTAGGGCTGAGGGACATGGGGAAGACGTGGTCCCCAGCTGAAGAAAATAAATCTTTCTGTTTCTTTTTCATATGCTTCCGTTGTCAGTCTGTGCTGGGTCGATGCCTATATAGCGCCTTTGTCACCATATATATATATATATATATATATATATATATATATATTGTGAACGCCTCCCGGGCACAGACAGGCGGACATCTTGTTTTAAAACCACCGCACGTTTATTATACAAATTATTTACAGTACTTAGGTCACCAAGACCCCCAAATAATGGTCACAAAGACCCAGTCACGTGCACAAACCCCAAATAGTCCTCAAAATCCTGGCCACAATGCCTTTCTTCGGGCCGCCTCCACACTCCTCTTGCTTCGTCCTACTTCCACCCGACTCCAGCCTCGAATGAATGGAGACGGCCCCTTTATAGACGACCGGCTGAGCACCTGGTGTTCCCGGCATTCCTTCTCTGACCACGCCCCAGCGTGGCGGAAGTGTCGGCTGTCCTCCCGGCTGCTCTCCGGGCATCCTCCAAGTCTTCCCCCAGCACTTCCTGGTGTGGCGGGAGTGCTGGGGAAACAAGTCCCAAGGCATTGGGGCGCTCCTGGCGGTGACCACGGGCTCCTACAGGAAGGGCTTCCATGCCCTTGACCCGTGGCCCCAAAGCAACCCGGAAGGCAAACCCCACGTGATCCAGGCAGGGCTCTGACCCTCTTCCGGTCCCTCCTGGCGTCCCGGCCGGGTCATGGCCCCTGGCATCCCTGACAATATATATATATATATATATATATATATATACACTGTATATAAACTGCTCAAAAAATTAAAGGAACACTTTGAAAACACATCAGATCTCAATGGGAAAAAGAAATCCTCCTGGATATCTATACTGATATAGACTGGGTAATGTGTTAGGAACGAAAGGATGCCACATCGTTTGATGGAAATGAAAATGATCAACCTACAGAGCCCTGAATTCAAAGACGCCCCAAAAATCAGAGTGAAAAAATTATGTGGCAGGCTAGTCCATTTTGCCAAAATTTAATTGCAGCAACTCAAAATTGTATGCAGCACTTTGTATGGCCCCTGTGTTCTTTTATACATGCCTGACAACATCAGTGCATGCTTCTAATGAGATGACAGATGGTGTTGTGGGGGATCTCCTTCCAGATCTGGACCAGGGCATCACTGAGCTCCTGGACAGTCTGAGGTGCAACCTGGTGGCATTGGATGGACCAAACATAATGTCCCAGAGGTGTTCTATTGGATTCAGGTCAGGAAAGTGTGGTGGCCAGTCAATGGTATCAATTCCTTCATCCTCCAGGAACTGCCTGCATACTCTCACCACATGAGGCCAGGAATTGTCATGCACCAGGAGCCACTGTACCAGCATAGGGTCTGACAATGGGTCCAAGGATTTCATCCTGATACCTAATGGCAGCCAAGATGCCTTTGTCAAGCCTGTAGCAGTCTGTGTGACCCTCCATGGATATGCCTCCCCAGATAATCATTAACCCACCACCAAACTGCTCATGCTGAATGATGTTACAGGCAGCATAATGTTCTCCATGGCTTCTCCAGACCCTTTCACTTTGTCACGTGCTCAGGGTGAACCTGCTCTCATCTGTAAAAAGCACAGGGCACCAGTGGTGCATCTGCCAATTCTGGTATTCTATGGCGAATGCCAATCGAGCTGCATGCTGCTGGGCAGTGAGCTCAGGGCCCATTAGAGGACATGGGGCCCTTGGGTCACCCTCATGAAGTCTTTCTGGTTGTTTGGTCAGAGACATTCACACCAGTGGCCTGCTGGAGGTCATTTTGTAGGGCTCTGGCAGTGCTCATCCTGTTCCTCCTTGCCCAAAGGAGCAGATACTGGTCCTGATGATGGGTTATGTACCTTCTATGGCCCTCTCCAGCTCACCTAGAGTAACTGCTTGTCTCCTAGAATCTCCTCCATGCCCTTGAGACTGTGCAGGGAGACACAGCAAACCTTCTGGCAATGATATGTATTGATGTGCCATCCTGGAGAAGTTGGACTACCTGTGCAACCTCTGTAGGGTCCAGGTATCGCCTCATGCTACCAGTAGTGACACTGACTGTAGCCAAATGCAAAACTAGTGAAGAAACAGTCAGAAAAGATGAGCAGGGAAAAATGTCAGTGGCCTCCACCTGTTAAACCATTCCTGTTTTGGGGGTCATTTCATTGTTGCCCCTCTAGTGCATCTGTTGTTAATTTCATTAACACCACAGCAGCTGAAACTGATTAACAACCCCCTCTGCTACTTAACTGACCAGATTAATATCCCATAAGTTTCATTGACTTTATGCTATACTCTGATTAAAAAGTGTTCCTTTAATTCTTTTGAGCAGTACATATATATATATATATATATATATACACATACATACATAAATAAATACATATATACTGTATGTTAATTGAGCAGCCACAACATTAAATGCCTACTGTGGCATATGTCCACCTTGTGCCTTCAAAATAGCTCTGACCCATTGAAGCTTGGACTTCACAAGACCTTTGAAGGTGTCCTGTGATATCTAGACCAAGACAATAGCAGCAGATCCTTTAGAAAGTCCTGTAGGTTACAAGATGAATGAATCTTTTTTTTTTCTAGCACATCCCACAGATGCTCAATTGGTTTGATATCTGGGGACTTTTTAGGCCAAGTCAACACCTTGAACTCTTTGTCCATTCCAGAACTTGTTTTTGCAGTGTGGTAGAGAGCATTGTCCAGTTGAAAGAAGCCGCTATCATTAGGTAATACTGTTGCCATGAAGGAGTGTACATGGTCTGCAGCAATTTGTTAGTATGTGGTATGTATCATAGTAACAAACATGAATTCCAGGATCCAAGACAGAATATTGCCCAGAGTATCACACTGCCTCTACCAGCTTGCCTTCTTTCCACAGTGCATCCTACTGCTATCTCATCATGAGAGGCCGTTCACATGATCTGAAAGAAAACATGATTCATCAGACCAGACCATCTTCTTCCATTCCTCAATGGTCCAGTTCTAACGTTAATGTGCCCATTGTCAGTGAACAGGTGTTAGCAGGGACACTCTAATGGGTCAGTGGCTACGTAGCCCCATGCACAGCAAGCTACAATGAACTGTGTTTGTTCTGACACTTTTCTCTTATGGCCTGCATTAAGTTTTTCACTAATATGTGCTGCAATAACTCTTTTCTGGGATTGGACCAAGGGGCTAACCTTTACTCCCTATACACATCAGTGAGCCGTGGGTTCCTGTTACCTTTTTCTTAGTTCACCAGTTGTCCTTCCTTGGACCAGTATTACTAGGTATTATCTACTGCATACCAGAAAAATCCTACAAGACCTGGTGTTTTGGAGATGTTGCAACCCTATTGTCTAGTCATTACAATATGGCCCTTGTCAAAGTCATTCAGATCCTTATGCTTGCCCATTTTTCCTGCTTCCAACGCATCCGATTCAAGAACTGACTGTTCACTTGCTGCCTAATATATCCTACACCTTGACAGGTGCCATTATAACAAGATAATTAATGTTATTCACTTCATCTGACAGTGGATTTAATGTTGTGACTAATCTATGTATCATTTCTTTGATACTGTATTATTACCTTGATAGCAAAAATGTATAAAAATTTGAATACTAGTCACATGTCTGAATAATGTCCATATATCTCATTCTATGCTTGCTAGCTACCATAGGGGTAAATGGAGCCTATCCTCGCTGACTCCATTACATTCTGTCATTCTGTTATGGCACAGAGCATGTGATGTAGTCAGGCGTTGGCTGAAGTTGTCTCAGAATATCAATGACACACAGTATTATTAAACATTCCGCCCATCATCCATCTTGCACAGCCACTTTTATCCTCTTATGTGCTGGCAAATATTAAAGGCCAAATAGCACTTACATTACACATTTTTGCAATATTTTTTATCCACATTTGATCGTGCTGCTGAGCTGCCACTCATCATGACAACTGTATGAGTGTTTCTTGTTGATATTGTCTGATAATGCATTTACAGAATAGTGCTGTATTAGATGTCTCTTGTTAGAATTTTCTGCTGTCACTGATCTGTGGGAAACATTGCATTGTACAAGACACATATTACAGTACATTTGAATTTCGACTTGAAACTTTTTGCCAGAATTTGCCAGCCTCAATTTTGAGAATAAGAAGCACAGATAGTTAATTGATACATTTTTTAAAATAAATAACAGGTTATACCACCTGCAAACATGGCATCAAAAATATCAGATTCTCTCAACATATAGCTTTAATATGGGTGTCCATTTCCCAAAAAGGCTAAAGTTTATAAAGATCTGAAAGTAATAAGAATCTACTGATTAACACTGCAATGCATAAAAATAAAACATAAAACAGTATGCATATCTGCCTCATTAAAATCTGCTGGCTACACACTAATCCTAAAAAAATCCAGACACACAATTATGAATCACAAGTAAATATGCTTAGTTCATTCATGGAGCACATTACACTCCATGAGAGTAGGCCCTCTATGTTTTTCATCTTAGTAATTGCATTTAAATTGGCAGCATTTCACACTACGTATTAACAATGTGCAGACATCTTAGTAGTTAAAGGACACTGATCTTGAAAAAGTTCATTGTTTCTTTCTACATTACCTCAGAATGTCTTTTATCTTAAAGTAGACAGTATGTATATCTTCAAAAATGTATCCTCATTAATCTAAAATAATACTTCCTGTATACACAATTTAGACTTATTTTTTATAACTAAGAGAAAAGTTTACTTTTCATATTAGTTATATCTCTGCATTTAATCTAAGATAACATTTTTGGTTATATTTTTGATATAAAATGTAATGGTATGGGCATAATTAATGTAGGACCTTTCTGAACATGCACTTACCACCCACCTTGCTAGAACTGAGTTGGACCCCCTTTTGCCTTCAGAAGTGCCGTAATGTTTTGTGGCAGAGATTCAACAAGGTGCTGGAAACATTCTTCAGGGATTTTGGTCCATATTGACATGATAGCATCACACACTTACTGCAGATTTTTTATCTGCACATCCATTGTGCGAATCTCCTGTTCTACCACACCCCACAGGTTTGCTGTTGTATTGAGATCTAGTGACTGTGGAGGCCATTTGTGTGCAGTGACATCATAGGAGAACAGTGTAAGATGATGTGTGCTTTGTGACATGGCGCGTTGTCCTCCTGGAAGTAGCCATGAGAAGATGGGTACACTGTGATCATAAAGGGATGGACATGATCAGCAACAATACTCACTCAGGTAGGCAGTGGCATTTAAATGATGCTCAATTGGTACTAAGAGGCCCAAAAAGTGCTAAGAAAATATTCTCCACACCATTACACCACCACCACTAGCCTGAACTGTTTAGATAAGGCAGGACGGATTCATGTTTTCATATTGCTGATGAAAAAATTCTGACCCTACCATCCAAATGTCACAGCAGAAATTGAGACTCATCAAACCAGGCAATATTTTTCATGTCTTCCATTGTCCAATTTTGGTGAGTGAATTGTAGCCTCAGTTGCCTGTTCTTCTCAGACATGAGTTACACCCAGTGTGGTCTCTTGCTGCTGTAGCCCAACTGCTTCAAAGTTCGATGTGCTGTACACTCAGAAATGTTCTTCTGCATGCTTATTTGAGTTACTGTTGCCTATCAGCTTGAACCAGTCTGGCCATTCTCCTCTGAACTCTGGCATCAACAAACCATGTTTGCAAAGAGAACTGCAATACAATGAATATTTTCTTTTCTTCGGACCATTCTCTAAACCCTAGAGATGGTTTTGTGTGAAAATCCCAGCAGATCAGAAGAATTTCTGAAATACTCAAACCAGCCTGTCTGGCAGCAATAACCATGCTACATTCAAAGTCACTGAAATCACCTTTCTTCCTCATTCTGATTGAACTTCAGCAGGTTGCCTTGACAATGTTTACATGCCTAAAAATATTGAGATGCTGCCATATAATTGGTTGATTAGATATTTGTGTTAACAAGCAGTTGAACAGGTGTACCTAATAAAATGGCCGGTGAGTGTATATTTGACAACAGTTTGAGATTTCATCATCTGTAAAACATTTTTATCACTATTTCTAGTCACTTTGAACATCTGGGTTGTCAATATCAGGCATGCATTTCCTTAGTGGGCTGTATAACTTATTCTGATATACAGTACGTTAGTAAGCACTCTACAGCTATGCTCTAATAACATTTTTAAAGCTTACTATGATTTAAGGCCTATTGAACTACAGGATTGCCGGTAGGAAACAATGGCACAAGGCAGGTGCTAGGCCCAGAAAGGCCCTATGAAAGAGAAAAATAGACACTGGTAATGATGATGCATATTGTCACTGTCAGTTCAGTTACAAGGGCACTGGAGTCCTACTAGGGCTGCCACACCAGTATGAAGAAACAACAGGAAGTCACTTTGATGGCATGGTCCTTGTACAAATACAACTCAAAAAAAGTCGGGACGGTATGGAAATTGCAAATAAAAAAACAAAAAAAAAACAGTGATTCTCAAATTTATTTATTTCATTGCAGACAGCATGGACCCAAGATACTTCATGTTTTGCCTGGTCAACTTCATTTAACTTTTTAATATGCAGTACATCCATTCCTGCATTTCAGGCATGCAACACATTCCAAAAAAGTTGTGACAGGGACAAGTTAGCACCAGTAATGAGGTCAAAAAATTAAATAATGATGTGATTTCAAACAAGTGATGTCAACAGGTGATTGTAATCATAATTTGGTAGGAGCAAAGATGGGCAGAGGATCTCCAGTTTGGCAACAAATGCTTTAGAAAATTACTAAAATGTTTAAAAATAGGGTGGCACAGTGGGTAGCGCTGCTGCCTTGCAGTTAGGGGACCCGGGTTCGCTTCCCAGGTCCTCCCTGCGTGGAGTTTGCATGTTCTCCCTGTGTCTGCGTGGGTTTCCTCTGGGTGCTCCGGTTTCCTCCCACAGTCCAAAGACAGGTTAGGTGCATTGGCGATTCTAAATTGACCCTAGTGTGTGCTTGGTGTGTGTGTACGCACCCTGCTGTGGGCTGGTGCCCTGCCCGGGGTTTGTTTCCTGCCTTGACCCTGTAGTTGGGATATAGCGGGTTGGATAATGGATGGATGTTTAAAAACAGTGTTGCTGAAAGAAAGATTGGAAGGGATTTACATATTTCTTCCTGCACAGTGCATGATATCATCAAACAATTGAAGGAGGCTGGTGCAATTTCAGTGTTTAAAGGGCAAGGGTCTAAGCCGAACAACATCTCCAATCCCTCAGATGGCACTGCATCAAGAACCATCACTCCTCAATAGCTGATATAACCACATGGGTAAGGGATTACTTTGTCAAACTTTTGTCAAGCACTACAATACAGAGATACATTCACAAATGCAAATTAAAACTTCACTGTGCAAAAAAGAAGCCTTAGGTTAACCATTTCTGGAAGTGGTGTCAACTTCTCTGGGTTCAAATGAATCTGGGATGGACCATCACACACTGGAAGCATGTATTGTGGCCAGACAAATCAGTATTCCAGATGTTTTTTTTGGAAGAAATGGATACAGTGTGCTCCAGACCAAAGATAAAATGGACCATCCAGACTGTTATCAGCAACAAGTCCAAAAGCCAGGGTCAGTCAAGAAATGGAATTGTGTCAGTGCTCTCAGGTAATGTATGCTTCTGTAATGGCAGCATTAATGAAGAAAAGTACATTGAGATTTTAGAGCAACATATGCTGCCTTCAAGACATTTTTTCCAGGGCCATCCATGCATTTTTCAACAAGACAATGTAAAACCACTGAATAGAGAATGTAGGGAGAATTTTGAAATGAAAAATGCGAGAAGAACAACTCTGTACTGTTGCACACCTTAAGACGTGTTTTCAGGAAGAATGGGAAAAGAAAATAACACCTGAAACACTTCATCACTTGGCTTCCTCAGTGCCAAAAAGTGTTGTGAGAAGGAATGGTGATATTACAAAGTGGTAATTGCTTTATTTTTCCAACTTTTTTTGGAATGTGGTGCAGGCCTGAAATGTAAGAATGGATGTACATTAACTAATGAAATGAAGTTGAGCAGACAAAACAAGAAATATTTTTGGTTCATACTATCTACAATGAAATATATGTCAAAGTAAATTTAAGAAGCACTGTGTTTTTTTTTTTCCATCCATCCATCCTCGTCCGCTTATCCGAGATCGGGTTGCGGGGCCAGCAGCTTGAGCAGAGTTGCCCAGACTTCTACTAGCTCTTCTGGGGGAATTCCAAGGCATTTCCAGGCCAGCCGAGAGACATAGTCCCCGGGGCCTCCTCCTGGTTAGACGTGCCCGGGACACCATCCCCCCCACACACAGTGTTGACACTGCAGCGCTTTCCCCTCCTGAGACGCCGGATGGTGGACCAGAATCTCCTCAAAGCCGTCCTTAAGTCGTTCTCCATGGCCTCCCCAAACTCCTCCCACAACCAAGTTTTTGCCTGCCAGTACCTATTAGGTATAAAAAGGTCCTGTAGGACTCCTTCTTTAGCTTGACAGCATCCCTCACTGCTGGTGTCTACCAACAGGTTTGGGGATTGCTGCCATGACAGGCACTGACCACCAGCTCTGGTCAGCCGCCTCAACAATAGAGACATGGAACATGGCCCATTCGGACTCAGTGTCCGCTGCCTTCCTCAGGACATGGTCAAAGTCCTGCCGGAGGTGGGACGTTCCCAGCAGACCCTCACAATACATTTGGGTCTACCAGGCCTGACCAGCATCCTCCCCCACCATCGAAGTCAACTCACCACCAGGTGATGATCATTTGACAGCTCCGCCTGTCTCTTCACCCGAATGTCCAAGACATGTGGCCTCAAGTCCGACGACACGACTACGAAGGCCTAGGGTGTCCTGGTGCCTGGTGCACATATGGACACCCCTATGCTTAAACATGGTGTTCATTATGGACAATCCATGATGAGCACAGAAGTCTAATAACAAAACATCGCTCAGGTTCAGATCGGGGGAGGGGCATTTCTCCCAATCATGCCCTTCCAGGTATCACTGTCATTGCCCATGTGAGCACTGAAGTCTCCCAGCAGAACGAGGGAGTCCCCAGAAGGTGTGCCCTCTAGCACTCCCTCCAGGGACTCCAAAAAGGGTGAGTACTCCAGACTGCTGTTCAGTGCATACGCACAAACAGCAGTTAGGACCCATCTCCCCAAGCAAAGGCGGAGGGAGGCTACCCTCTCGTCTACTGGGGTGAACCTAAATGAACAGGCTCCAAGTCGGGGGGCAAGAAGTATGCCCACACCTGCTTGGCGCCTCTCATCGGGGGGCAACTCCAGAGTGGTAGAGAGTCCAGCCCCTCTCAAGGAGATTGTTTTTTTTTTTTGTTTTTTTTTTACCTTATTTACATTTTCCATACTGTCCCAACTTCTGATCTGGGGTTGTAAAATGATAGAAAGCTCAGGATTACAAAAATTCCACAACTACAGGATGATGCTTAAAATGCTGCAAATGTAAGGTTGCTTCTGAGTCTGAAGCATTTCACAGAAAGTGTCCCTGAGAAAGAATTTTAAAATCACTTCAAGACCATCAGCTCAATTTGTGTAGAGGTGAGCTGGGGCAAGGACTCAACTAACAAAAAGAAGAGATGCAGGTTGGTAAAAGACAGAGAGAGAGAGAGAGAGAGATGGATGGTTAGAAGAGGTCATGATATTTGTACTGGAGTAGTGAACAAGCAGTTGAGTAACTAGGCCAAAAGAATTTAACACCTATTAACTTTGTTTCAGTTCTGTCTGTTGTGTTTGGTACTTTGTAGTGCTACAGTTGTGATGTGACATTGCAATGAAAGAAAAACTAAGGTGAAAAATAATTTCAGCTTCTAAAACTGAATTATAACTTTGTCATGCAGTTTTTGTTACTGACTCACCTTATTTTGGACGTACGTACAATGTGAAATGTACAAAACCAACTACCATCTAGTAATATTACAGTTCTGCTAGTGCCAGTCAATGACTGAAAACTCTCTTAGAGGTTAATTCATGACTTTGAGATTTCTACTCATCTCCACAGCGTGCAAAATCAGCAACTAGCCTGCAGAGATGAAGTAAAAAAACTCCTCAACCAGTGACAACATTTGTTATTATTCCCTTGTGACTACTGCTTTTTGAATACATGAAGTATGTTTGAATGAATGTAGTTTCCTACTTCACATTAAAATAGTATTTAAATAATAATAATATAAATTTAATACCTCAAAGCTATATATACCACACTGTTTTTATTTTTCATATTTAATGTAGACAAAATCAGTTTTATCTTTCTAGAGTAGAAACTTGTTAACTTACTCTCATGACATTAGATGGCTTAAATGCACAGCTTTCTCATACTGGAAACACACCTGGTAAATATCTTGCTCCTGGGTACTTAATACTTAAGGCAAATGAAGGAAACCATGGTTTAAAATACCTCATTAGCATCTATTCCATTATTGACAGACCAGGTTGTTTGGAAATATTCCAACATTCTTTGTTTTAACTGCTGTGGCAGGGGATGCACGCGTATGAAGTCCTTAAGATCCTTTGTTCTTGTGTGATAGAGAGACCATCTGGAGTACATACGTTGTATTATAGCAGTCACGTTGCCAAACACCAATGCGTGCATCAATGCTGCAGACAAAGGATAAAGAATGAATAAAAAAAGTAAATATCCAAGCTAGTTCAAGTTGTGTTGACATATGTTCTCAACATGCATTAAATTGTTAGACTATTGTTATTCAGTCTAATAGCTATTTCAATTGCAAGATTTATTACATTTTAGTATTCTAGTATCTTATATACCGTAGCTTGTAATCAGAAGTTAAGGTATTACAAGGTTTAAACATTTTCATTATTAACAAGAAAGACACAGGATATATACTTTTCTGCTTGGTATTTGTTTCACATTCCCCATATACTGCATATTTTACTTGTGTGAAAATAACATCATCCTGTTATGAACTAGCACCCTGACCAATATTGGTTCCTGCCTTTCCCCCAATTCATTCAGGAGAACTTCTCCGATTCTAAAATGTAATAAGTGGATTTAAAAATAAACGGAAGAGTGAACAGACAGTAACAATCTTTAATGTATGTAAAATCCTGAAACCTTAAAAAAAATACCTGGCACCTAAAGCTTTCCTATTGGTGTTTTAGATACCCTAAAATCTTAAAACATAAATACACAAGTAAGTGAAAAACACCTATTACATAATTTGGGAAAGCCTGTATTTTGGACAGAAGCAATAGCTTTAGGTTTGGCTGCACACATTCTTTATTTAATTGGACAGGTTCTTACAACAACAACAACATTTATTTATGGTTTCATTATACCTAATAACATTTATTATAATTTTAAAAAACTGTATACATTTTCTGTTTCAACATTAGTAGGGGAGCAAATAAAAAAATGCATATACATTTCAAGGTAACTTGTAACTGAAGAAAGTAACTTAAACCTTTTAGTTATAGCTATACCTTACAACATTAAATACATTGTGTCTCTTTTTACAAAATATCCTATTAAAATCTGAAGTTCAATAGAAACTGAAGGTCTACAATTTATACATTTTGCAATTTACTTTCACAATCTTGAACTTAGTACTTAAAATTATAATATTCTAATCATTCTTTTTTAAATATCATTAGCTTAGCATTTCATTCTGCAAATGTAAAACCATTCACTAATTGTGTCTATTTCACATGCTTCATGTTTGTCCATTATTCTATCATGACATTGGCATGAGCATTCTTTTTCTAAACTTGCTTAATCCCGTGTAAAGTCACAGCAGCATATTCCTAACCAGGGCAAACTTAACTTTGGATGGGAGAGCATCCATAAGCAGAAAATAGTTTTGTTCACACCTATAACAACAACAACAGCAACAACCATACATTCATTATGCCACATATCCATTTTCATACTCGCTCACACCCCATCAATTTCTGTTTGACCCACAGCCTAACATCATGCCTTTGGAATACTGGCAATGGAGGAAACTGACGCATACACATTAATAAAATCTAAATCCCACACAGAAGGTGCCCATGACAGGAACTGAATTAGTGTTAAGGAAGACATACAAGGTGCTGTGCTATTATAATGTCCCTGATGCATTTGTGTTCAGATAATATGATATTTTACAAATACAGTGGTACCTCGGTATACGTCTGCTTTGGAATAAGTCCAACTTGGTATACGTCCTGTTTCGAGGTGAAATATTTTGCTTGGTATACGACCTTTGTTTGGAATACGACTCGTGTGCTAGAACAACACATGTGGTATACCGGGCATGCGCCTTCAAAAAAAAGGGGCAAATTTTAACCTGTACAGTAATCCCTCACTATATTGCGTTTCGACTTTCGCAGCTTCACTCTATCGTGGATTTTATATGAAAGCATAACTAAATATATAACGCGGATTTTTCGCTGCTTCGCCGGTTCTGTGGACAATGTGTCTTTTTACTTACTGTACATGCTTCCTCAGTTGGTTTGCCCAGTTGATTTCATACAAGGGACGCTATTGGCGGATGACTGAGAAGCTAACCAATCAGAGCAAGCAGTTAAGTTCCTGCGTGCTGAATGCGGTGTTAACCAGGAAGTCTCGTCTCGCTCATTCAGCATCAACGTGTTTCTCTGTGTAAAGAGTTAACTTTTGTGCTCTTTTGTGTTTATCTTTGTGCATAGTCAAGCCCTTCTTTATGGCTCCAAAACGATCTGCTACTGCTTCAGGGGCCGTGTCCAAGCGCAAACGGAAGATGTTAACGATTGCCGAAAAGGTAAACATTTTGGATTTGTTGAAGGCTACGATTCTTTTTATTTAAAAAGTAGGAAAGGAATATAAGATCTACGGCCGCAGTGTCCTTTTAATCAGGGTGCAAAACGAGTTGTAAGTGGATGTAATAAGGCAGTAGTCTGGATGGAATCTGCTTTAGGGATTTGGATTGAAGACACAACGGCAGTGCTACATAATCGCCTGAAGTGGCTCCTTTGGAAGAACTGTAACGCTCTCCTTTGTTGTGCAGTAAAATTAAACTCATTGTTATCGGACAAGTCATTTTCATTTATTTCATCTAATTGCTTTTGTATTTATGTATTTTAGTATTAAGCAGTGTTTACATTATTTTATACAACCCCATCAATTTACAGTATAATATGCCAATAACAATAGGCTTTTTTTTTTTCACGGGAACGAATTAATCATTTTCCCATTATTTCTTATGGGAAAAATTTGTTTGGTGTAAGTCCTGTTTGGTATAAGTCCAAGGATCTGGAACGGATTAAGGACGTATACCAAGGTACCACTGTACTATATATAGTAGAATCTAGTTGCTGTATGGGCATCATAGTATCACAAGTGGTTGAATGTTTTTGCCTAAAAGTCCAGAGTCCTATTTAAATAGCACATTGATCACTGTGTATGTTGAGTCTATTTGTTCTTTCATTGTTTCCTTAGGTTTCCACCAAGTGCTTCAGTTCTTCTCTCACATCCCAAACAAGAGAAGGTTAGGATGTCCAGCTTCTCCAAATTGGCTAAGTGTGAAACAGTGTTCTGTGAAGGGTTAGTGCCTTCTGCAATGTTGGCTCCCCTCTCATAACCAATGCTGCCTAAATAAGGTCCTGTTTTGTGTGATGTGATCCAGTACTGAAACAAGGAAGCTTAGAGAAATGATGAATGGCTCCAGTGTCTTTTAAGTTCAGTTTCATACCAACGAAAGTAATATTTACTTGCGTCATCAGCATTATTGATGATATATTACATTTTACTACAAAAGAAACTATCATTCTCACATTTTAATTACAGCTGTTTAAACAAATTTAGTAAACATGCTAGTTTGCTTTATTCTGCCATACATTTCATACTAAAATGGAATAATTTGTAACATTGTTGCAGGCTCATCACCTTTTCATTACTAAATACTACTTGGTCACTCAGCCACTCTTACATTTTAGGCAGGTGCATGTCCTTTCATCACTAGAGACTGCATTTGTAGTACAATAGCGTGGGCAAATGTAACTCATTTAATGTGGTGCTGAAAGACCAAACAGGATTATTTTCCATGCACTAACTAGTTAGGTAACAAGCAGCAGGGTAACAACCAAATAAGTTCATGGCTTAAAAGGTAGACAAGATAGAAAATATATGAGAAAATCAGGGATAACAAATGTAATGGTACTATATAAGGAGCAAAGCAGGAAACGGGGACCTCAAATTACAGATAAAACAAGATAGGCATTCCGGAAACTTAAGCATAAACAGGAAAGAATAGTTCTAGGATGTGAAATTTGAAAAGGTAGAAGAAATGTAACAAGGGAACATATACAATTAAAAATTGGAAAGGGAAAATGATAAATAAACAAATAATAATAATTTAAAATAGCAATAAAGTAATCAGATGATGGAATAAATGCACCAAGAACCTTTATGAAAAGGTGACAGATGAGTAATCAAAGGAGAGATATGGTGTTTGCTAAAAGTGGACGTGGAAGTTCCTGATTTGCTGAGAACAGAAATCAAAGCAGCAATTCCAGAACTGAAGAATAACAAAAACCAAGCCCAGTGCAATGTGGAGATTATCAAATGATCAGTTTAATATCATATGGTTCCAAAATAATAGGAAACAATAGTTCAGGAATTCCTACATGCAACTAGAAAGATAAGTAAGGACAAGTTTGGTTTCAGGAAAGATTAAGTGTTGCAGAAGGGCTGTTGCTTATGAGAAGAATTTTGACCATGGCAACTTAGTCAAGTGGATGAAAGCACTTAGCCTTACACTGTAGGATTAAACTGCAGAGGCAGAAAAATAACGTAAATGGAAACAGTATGGCACAATTTGAAAAGCTAAAACGTGAATGAAGAACAGGCAAAGATGTGAGACAAGAATGTCCTTTGTCTCCTATCATATTTAACATCTACAGGAATACTCTAGAAATACAATTGTCTTAAAATAATATGAAATGAGAATAATGATAAGAAAAAAACCCTTAAGAAAAGAAAAAAGTACTAAAAAGAGGTTGTCTCAACAAAAATTTAAAATGAGAATGGTTAAGACTATCGAGCCCAGTAATTTTTAAAATGTACACAGTTTCAACGAGCCAAAAGGCAGTGAGACAGAACAGCACCCTTTGCATTATATGGTGAGCAATGTTGGTAGTAGTAGGGTGATGTACAGTGTTAGCCATTATGGATGAAATGAGAAGGCAAGCAAAATGACCCATTTTATTGGCTAACTGAACCAATTACAATGTGCAAGCTTTCGAGGCAACTGAGGCCACTTCTTATTGAACAATGAATCCTAGTTTGAATACAGGTTTTTTCAATATTTTTTCCAATTTATTTATTATTTTAGTACTTTGTTTGTTCCCTTCCGCCCTTTTTTGGTCATTAACTAAGCAATTGTGCTTGTAAGTTTCACTTGTCTTAATTTTGGGTTTTTGCCACATAAATTTTATTTTTTTTTCCAGAACATAGACAAATTCTATATATTTTTAAATGATTTTATTTAACTTGAGCCTTCTGTCTGTTTGTTTGTCTGGGTCAAAACTGATTTTAAACCCACATTTGGCAAAGTGAATTTCTTCAAATTGAGCATACGTGTTCAGTATTGATGACAATACAATAATCCATCAAAACCGATGCAATTACATAACAAATTTTTCCAAAATCAACGGTTATGCAATTCCAATTAATGCACACACAACAATGACGGAGAGAGAATACAGTGCAATATAGGAGCAGACAAGTGAGAGACTTATCAGATTGCCCCCACTTGCCTCTTCCAGTGAGTGGAGTGGGTAAATATGTGTGTCGACTTTACTTGTTTACTCTTGCGAAGGAGTAGCTTTGATGATCAAGTATTGCCATAAGCTTGCCATTCTATCATCGATATTTTTTACGCATCGACTGAGCGGTAATCCTATAAGAGCCTGAACAGTAAAACAGAGACCAGAATATGAATTCTTTTTAGTATTCAAATAATTCTGCAAAGAAAATATGTAATACTTTTAAAGAAGCTTCTCATTCATAAAAAATGATTAAAGAAATATCATTTACAAAATGCTCAAAGACTAAAAAAATAAAATATATAAAAAATGTTTATTTTAAGTAAAATGATTTTATTAACTTTACTTTTAAATGTACTAATTTTTGTGGGGTGCACATAAATTAATTCATTCAATCAATTAATAGAATAGCTACTTTCATCCTAAGATATAAAAAACAACATTGTAATTCCCCAACTTGCTAAACAAGTTTCAAAAATCATTTGAATCAATTAATTTATGCGCCCCACGATTTTATTTAGTCACATATAACCACGAAAATTGTGGTAAAAGAAAAATGTATTCTTTGCCTTTTAGTGCATTTTTAACTGAAGTAAATAAAAACATTTTACTTCAAAAAATGGTTTTTTATATATTGTAATTTTTTTTTGTTTTTGGACTGGAAATTCACATCTAATTCCAATCTAATTTTTTGTTGTGGCTCTGTTTTGAAAATTAGGATGAATTAGAGTATGGGCTCAGCAAGCTAATAAAAAAGAAAACAAAAAGTGACTGGAGAGGCGTAAATATCATTTGGGGTGACTGCTGTTTACTAATACAGCTCAATTTGTATGTGTTTTCTGATGGAAATGGCAAACCTCAATGGTAATGGAATGGTTTCAATTTTAAATAGATTTATTTCTCCCAGAGAGTCGTAAGGACATTGACAAAAGTGATCAAACATCCATCCCCAACATTCTGAAACTGTCAAACAACTGTTTTACATCAAACCCCTCAATAGTTCACTCCCACTAATCCTGGTTCTTTTTGTTAGGGTGTTCACAGTTTTCTACATAGAAACAATAGCACTCAAAGCAAAAGTTATGATATTTTGCTGTCTATTTCTATTCCTTGCCATCATGAGCAGACAAATATGAAGACATCCTGCACTGAAACAAATGTTAAGTAGAGTAGCAGCCAGCTTGCTGTGTGTGTTGATGTTGGTCTAATAGGTTGCATTTCTCTGACAAATTTGTTTACATTCATTTTACACATGTAAGGCACAAAGGTATCTGTACGATTCATATCAGATATGGATCTCTTGCAAATTATTATTATTTAATTTTTGAAAAAAGAAAAAACTATATGGATAGAAAGAAATACAGAAATATGGTAACAATATTATAAAAAAACCAACTATAAAACAACAGCACACACACACAAAACACACACAAGAATGACAAAAAATAAGAAAATACTCCTACATGGCTAATGATAACAAGTGTACTCACAGTGAGGCGTTATAAAGGCAAATTGTCATAAGGTTAAAGGGGCCCAAGTAGCATTTCTTGACACATTTCTGCTGTATTTAATAACATTGTGTCAGAGAGGATGTGTTTCATTATTTATAATGACCATCAGTTTTGTTTTCATGCTCTCCTCCGTAACTACATCCAGTGGGTCCAAAAGGTAACCAATAACTGAGCCTGCATTCTTAATTAGCTTATTAAATCAGCGGGGCTCTTCTGCAGTGATGTCAATGGCCCAGTACAATACAGCAAAGAAAATTGCATGGGCTATCACTGACAATTTTTAGAATACATAAAGGATATCACTGCCCACATTAAACAGTCTTCAAAGAAAAATGTGTCTGCTGTGCTCCTCTGTGTCACTTAACCATTTTAGCCAGTCACTGATGTGAATCCACCTCCAGATTCAGTTCTTCAATACTGATTGGGTGTTAATGCTCTTTAGTGTGGCAAAAAGGAAATAAGTTCCATGGCCTTGCTGATGTGATGTTACAGATAATTCAATTTACACAAAGAAAAAAAACTTTCCACCTGACTCCTGTGCTCTGTCACATCCCTCTTATCAATATATCAGATTAGTGTATAATCTTCTGAGAATGTTGCAACTGACCTGACTTGGTATTATATTTATATACCAAGGTGTATAAGCTGAACAGAAAATATAACAGGACAGTTCCTTGTGGTGCTCCAGTATTGCTCAATCCACATGGGAGACATAGTCCTTGAGCCTAACAGACTGTGGAAAGTCCATTATCCAGGACACCATAGGTTCATTCACCTGCATATCCTTGAGCTTACCCTCTTTACAGACAAAAATTGTAATTTTTGTAATTCAATTCAATCACTTTTAGCTGCAGTGTCAATTTCTCTCTCTTTCACCTCCCACCTTTCAGCATGTACCTCAACACTTCTCCTACTATAGAATCGTTTTCCACTCTGCCACAGCACAGCTTTGAATCAACTCCAGGGCTAACTTTCAGTCAATGCCTAGAATTACGTCCAAGATCAGTGCAGCCCTTCTTTGGCTACAAGAGACAAACAGCTAGAAGATTAAAGGGTCTCAAAGTTACATATTATCTCTGCTCCCTCCAGCCTTAGTCAAAGAAAGCCATCTTTTTTAGTTGCTATAAGATGGGATACTAGTCCTTCAAGGGACACACTGATACACACACCACCACTCATGTACACTGTAACAATTTGTATTTACCTGTCAACCTAAATTCACTGGTACAGGGGGTGGGGGTGGGGGGGCTAGGGAGTGGATACTTGGAGGAAACTATTGCTAATACATGAAAAATCTGGAAACTCCTAAGAGCAGCGAAGCTACGGCATTTTCTCTCTGGTGATGTGCAGTTTTGTGTGGTTTTATCACTAGTAAATTATTTTGTAAGCTTACACTACATTTCTGAATTTAAAATTATTTTGATTCATTATGTTTTTTGATTATTCAATCCTTCATAAACAGGATTTAAAAAAAAATCATTTATTTCATACATGTTATAGAGAAATGCATCATGAAATGTTCTTCAAAATTATGCACACACCATTTTTCAGTTTCTGTCACCAGCCATATTTGACAAGACTTACTAAAACAATATTGACACCATATTTCTCCCAATTACTACTGAAACTATGTTGATTCATTCAACAACATCACAGTTAATTAACTATCTGCTGCAGGGCAGAAGACACACGAGGCACACTCTCAGTATCATCTGGTCAGTTTAAAGGAAATAGAGGAAGCCCTGGTGCCCATTATAAAGTGCTGCAGGTCATGTTTAAATTAGTGCCCAAGTATAATCCATCTTGCGGTGGCAAGCAAACATCTCGATACTGGAATTAAAGGAGAGCATGGTCTCCTATGCTTGTCACTAACAGAGACTGCTTACAAAAAATTAACATAAAATGCCTACCTCAAGTCAGACAAAACAAATGTATAAAGATTTATTATTTTAACCAGAGGTATAACTTCTCAGGATGACATGTATTCCATACTGTGTAAAGAGAATTCAATAAGTCAAAAGCTGCAAAAACATGGAATAACCCCAATCATGCAATGAACCCTTAACCATAATTTATTACCTATATCGGACTTGTACATTATTTTACCCAAATGTTTGAAATATATTAGAAATATAATTTTGTAACACAGTGTAAAAATACTTCACTATATTATGTGGACAAAAATATTTTATGTGGACAATTTTTTATGTGAACATTTATTCATGCAGCTGTATGTTTTTAAATATTTTACAGTTATAGTATAATAGTTTGTAAGGAGAAGTAGTGAACTTTACAGTTTAGATATGTTACATTGGTAAATTACTGTATGCTAACTGATTTTTGTACTTAATAATAATGATAAATGCACATTTTGCAAATAATACTATATGCATTATTTATTTCTTAAAGTATTTTTCAATTATATTGTACCAAACCCCCATTTTTATCCTAAAATTTGTAATGTGACAATAAAAATGAAAGATTAGTGCAGTAATGTATACAGTACTGTATATAACATTATATTTTGTTACCAAAAATAAAAATATTATCTTCCTTGTAATTAAAGTAAAATGGGATTGCATATTAAACAATAATGTAAGAAACATTAACTGAGGTAGACAAAACATAAATATATATTTATTTTTACAAGCACATAACTAGTTATTAGTTGAATTCATATTTAATAATAAGCTAACTGAAGTCAAGTAATTTATTTTAAACTACATTCTACATAATAAATTACAGTGCCATCCATCCATTTTATAACTGCCTTATCCAGTTGAGGTATGTGGGATTCACAACATATCTGGTCAGCATTGGGTACAAAGGAAACACACCTAGATGGAGCACCAATCCATTGAATATGTACATGTGAGCAAACTTCTACATGATTTGGAAAGATTTCAAAAGTTATGTAAATGGTATGTTAATATACAATGTGGCTAACAGTGTTGATTGGCGAAATTCTCCAAAATGTTTTTCACAGTGAATATGCTATTTATGGTGATGACCTTGTTTGCAAAATATTTTCCCAAAAATTTGCCATGTGGCTGGCTTAGACCAAACTTTTTTTCCTAGCGCCCCATGATGCTTTATGAGGCCAGTGCACCATCACAGTTGTAGCAGCCAGACCTTTCATGCATGCATGCTGTAAGATTGTTGCCAATCTGCTTTGCACATACATGTGTGAGGTCACAACCTGACCAGTACTCCAGTCTTCTACCTTGCACGTGTTTTCATTTGAGAGGTATATTAGTAGACCATTGTTTTGAGTACTCCCACCAAAAACAGAACACTGATCCCTGTGTTGCTGCATCAGACTCTCCCATAGCATCACATGGTTAATTTGCATATATAATTAGCCATTTGTTGCCCTTACGAGTCAAAACAAGCCTTAAACGAGCCCTCCCCTCTCTCTTCTTGAGTCAGAATTAGATTCTGTAAAATAACAACAATAACCAAAGATTTATTACTATTGACAAGGCAATTTGAAGGAAGAAAAAAGTGCAAAGCATCTGCACAGATACATGGGAAACAAATAAGATGTACCACAACTTCAAACAATGGAACCCCATGTTGCCATTTTATGATACAGCCAATGTGTGCCCTGGACTAGACCTTTGTGACCGCAATTATATATATGTTTTTTTTTTGTTTCTTGTTTGCAACCGCTTGTTGTATTTTGTTTGTGGTTATGATTCCAGCTGGGTTTGTTGTTTGAGGCATGGTGGTGCATTGGCTAGCACCTGTGCCTCACCACACAGGTCACATTTTTGGCAACAATAATAGGTCTAGCATAGTTGGCAGACGCTCCTTTAGCCCTCAAGAATACATAAAAAGACTATTGCACCATTATAATCTCCCCAAAAGTTGTTCAGTTTTTCCTTTCCAAATATACAGGTATTTTAAGTTCCAGAGGTCTGTGATTTGGCTGCATGCACACCAAAGTAAACCCTGTTGTCTTCACTCACTCATGACTAGTGGGTAATAAGGTAATGCAAAGTTTTGCACTTATGCCTCACTGGTCCATTCACTTTGTGTGTTTTCATGTTTAGTATAAATACCTGCATGAAGATTTTCATGTTTTAAATTAACTTAAATTAAATTAACTTAAATTTTAAAAAAACTTGTTTTGCTTGCGTTTTCATTTTTGTTTGCAGTTTGAGACCAGATCAGCCAAGTTTGATTGAATGAGGATGTGTGGTGTACTGTATGTATGTTCTATCCAGGGTTAGTTCTTACCCGATGCTACAGGAATAAGCTCTGACTTCCTTCAAAGTTGCATTGGAATAAACAGGTTGTGAAAATGGATCAATGGTTAAAAAAATTAATGTGAAACATTTAAAGAATCATTATAAGTGTAGTTTTGTGTCATTCGTCTTTGTATAAAAGTCGGGAACCATATTATGAACAGCCCTACCAACTGTCCTCATTTGTATGCATTTCTGTTCTGATAAGCTTTCCGAAGATTAGTTTTGTATTACCATAAACTTTCAAAATCTTTTTTTGGTAATAATATAAATGTAGAAAAATATATTACACAACATAAACTTGCTGTTAGAATTTTGGAGAATCTGGCTATATTTTTTTGTTTCTATTAGTGTATTTTTCTGGCTTTGGTTGGGTTTCTTTTTCTTTGATTTGTTCTGTGGTAACTGTAATACCGCAGGTGGAGGTCATCTCTGCATGTGCTGTGAGAATGTGTTGCCATGCAGCAGGTGTTGTTGCCATTCAGGTACTTACATGCACTAACATGTGACATCTTGAATGCCATGATTATAAATTTATGTGTTAAACAAAGCATTGTATTTTGATGCTTTGTGTGATGATTTCAGAATCACATCAATAAAGTGTGTCAAACTCAGATCCTGGAAGGCCACAGGTTTTTGTTCCAGTCACTTTTTTTCTTTATTGAAGAACAAAACATTACAACAGACTGTAACTCATTTAAATAAATAATGTTAACATAGCATATGTACCAGTATGCTTCAAATTTATTACAAAGAAAAAACTGAGCATTCAGCGTACAGTACAAAAAGACAAAAAAAAACCCAGAGTAATACAAATAGAGAGCCCCATCTAAAATAGTTCTTTATATATAGCGAGTAGGAAAGTTAAGCACCAGCATAACATACCTATTATAGGATTACTTTGATAGTTCTTGCCACATTTTCCAAAAGGTCTGAATGGTTCCTCTTAAACAGAATTGAATTTTTTTCTAGTTTGAGATATAATACATCTCTTTCCCTCTGAGTTATAGATAGTGGATTGGAATTATTTCAGTTGGGCAAAATAGGCCTGCATGCTAGTTGTGTGGTTATAGGACACCATAAACAGTGCACTTTAATCCCATTTGCTAGTAGTCCAAATTTCATCATCAATGTGCTAGGAGTGATTTTAAAACCAGGGAGAGAGACACAAACATTTTTGCCCAAAATGATTTAAATGGAGAGCATTTCCAAAACATTTGGCTTAGCAATTAAGGAGCTTGACAACAACACTCAATGGACACATTTTAGACAATTTTAATCAAGATATACGTGATTTATTAATTTCTATTAGCCTCCTTGACATTGGCTCTGAATTCAACGCAATTACAATTAACCACGAGTCAGACTCGGGGTGACGGATATTGATCCACTCTACATTTTTACACCCAAATAATGGTCAAGACTATTCTGCTGCCATATAGTGGATGTAAAAACATCACGGTGCACAAAATCATTAGTATTTCCTATGTGTTTGAGTGGGTCAGAACCTCCAACTAAAACACAAAGACAAATGAAAAGCCAGAAAGACTTTTTTAGAATTAACTAAAACTGAAACATTGCTCAAATAGAGGAATAGTGATGACAATGTGAATTGGTCATCAGGCATTCACACATAAAGGGCAACTGATGCATAACACAAAACTCTAAGAGCAAATCTCTGTCATTTAACTGGTGAATTTGGTTGTAAAAAAATTCAATATGGTGGAACAGTATTCTCATGACAAAAATGCACAATAATTGTGGTCGAGTGCAAGGACAACCAGGACAATAAACCTCTAAGTGCTGTTTATAAAGCGGCAGCTATCAATGTTCGTGTTAGGGGAAATGTGGAAGACAGTAAGCCTTGTGCTGGTATTTTGCATGTTTCTGTTACACGTAATGACATTTTATCTTCAATGTTTTTGACTTGTTTTCCTGGGGTAAAAATAATGCTAAGGTGGCTACATGAATTATGGCATGCATGGCACCTATTGAACTAGAATGTGGTGTATCAATGACTGAGCTCCACTCCTATCAGAATTTTTAATTGAGAGACCTCTTTGCCATTCTTTCCTAGGATCACTAAAGAGTTAATTCTTGGAAATATTTGTCACAATGATACTATCTTGTTATGGGCATGCATTACTTCCCAAAGCAGAGGTTTTAGTGTATACAAATAACATATCTGTGCATACATAAAGCTTGAACAGGGTTTTGATAACGTCACAGAATAAATCTTACCTGGTTTAGGTTTAAAAAAATCTAAATTACCCATCTATTATTTTATCTATCTATATATCTCACCAAATCATTTTCTTAACTCGCCTATCCTGGGCAGGTTTATAGCTTGCTGGCGCCTGGCAGAAAATAGTGCAAGGTAGGAATCACTCCAAATGATCAACTAGAAAAGAATATAGTGTGTTGTATCCATATATTTTCAAACATACTTAAAACTGTAGTAAAATATTTAATGCTTCCATATAAACATTTACTGAATTAAATATTTTCTATTTATGGTATGACTTACATTAAATGTTAACTTAATGTAATATTTTTACTTTATTGTACTGTTATCTTACAGGCTCTGTTAAACATGACACTTGACTATTTAGGAGTACAAGCACAGACTGGAACATAGGAAAAAAACAAAATATAAAAGCTTGGATATTAGGGAAATTCTCATATATATATTTAACCTAAAATAGTAAATTCTATATTAGTTACATTTATTCTAATTGAAAATAAATGTTTATGTTTTAACAACACAGTTGTTTTGGTATCAAATACCTTAATGGTGACATACCCCCAATTAGCATTGTGCAGATTGAAAATATCTTTTCAGCATCAGTATTAGCAGAGACGTTCCCAAACCCAACACTGGTAAGGCTGCTTAGAGTGAAGTATAATGAGGCGATGTAGGCACTTCGAATGGTAGGACCTCCACGAGTATTATTATTAAAATATGGGGATTCCAATCTTTTTCCAAGCTCATGAAGCCAACCTTGGAGAAAAGAAAAACAATGTTATCAAGTGCAAAGGTTTTTTATCACTTTAGAAAATTATAACATTTGTAAAGTAATATTATAAAAATAAAAAGTTATGTGAATTATAACATTGTTATATTTCACTAAAAATTATATATTTTTTATATGTTACTTAGCCCATTTAGTTTATGATGGCCAAGAAAAAAAATGTAATCTCATGTTTTAATGCAGAAAAGAGATTTTTGATATTATACATACACTGCTGGGTGTCAAGGTGGCACAGTGGGTAGCGCTGCTGCCTCGCAGTTAGGAGACCCAGGTTCACTTCCCGGGTCCTCCCTGTGTGGAGTTTGCATGTTCAAAGACATACAGATTAGGGTCATTGGCAATCCTAAATTGTTTCTAGAGGGTGCTTGGTGCTGGCGCCCTGCCCGGGGTTTGTTTCCTGCCTTGTGCCCTGAGTTGGCTGGGATTGGCTCTAGCAGACCCCTGTAGTTAGGATATATTGGGTTGGATAATGGATGGATGGACATACACTGCTATTCAAAGCTTTATTTTTTACTTTTCATTCTCAAATTTCATGTCTATATCTCAGAGGTGCACCCATATCCCCCCCTCGCCCTGTCCGATTTTATTTGTAATCAGTCCAGTGGCACTTCCTTGGACTTTTCCAACTGCTGACAAAACTCCATACAGTAAATTATTCCAGATAAGGCCTTACAAGTGCAAAGTCAAAGTTAAGGATAACTTTCTTTTACTTGCTCTCAACAGAATTCTTTTAAAAACTTTGCCCTTTTCAGTTGTCTATTTTTATTTCAAATTGTTAGGAAAATTCAGTAGTTGCATTTTACATTAGCACAGAAGCATGGCAGCAAGTCAAAAATCTGAACATTTTTTTACCGACTAGCATTTCACAGCATGTCACCCAATATGTGTCTACTGGACAGCTTCTCACAGAAGCATGAAGAATTGGGGTGAATTGTTCCAATTCATGCTACCACTAGATGTCTTATTTATTTACTTCAGAGGATACACACCATCTGCTTTTTCTTAGCTTAACAGCTCCCTGTTATCTCATTCCAAATTTGTCTCCAATATCATTAAGATACTGTTTAGCTAAGGAAAATATCATGTTTAATGCATTGTAAGTTAATACCAAACCTTTTTGTATATCTGGACTCAGGTTATTTTATATGTGAAAACACTAACTGCACAAAGTCACTATCTCAGTGTGTGACATTCAAACAATATACAACTAAATTTAATGGGAAATAAAAAACATTTTTTAGGAGTAGATTTTCATTCAATTTCATATCATTTTAATCACTTCCCTCTCCTGTTTCCAACATCAGTGCTCAAGCTTAACCAATGTGTTCCTTTTGGTGTGAGTTAGTGGTCTGTCTAGCTATCTGACCACTGACAAGGGAAAGGGAAAATGTTCAAAAATCCTTTCCAAAAATGAGGGGGTAATAACGTTCATTAGGAGGAGCAATGCCACCTTATTTTCCCTGTGTCCCCGGGCCTGACCTTACATACTCTCTGATCTCTAAAAGCTCAGCTGACAGTGCAGGTGGCCCTTAAGACTAATTTATACTTTATGTGGAGACAAGCTTCCCATTTCCCATAGGCACAAACTAACACAGTCAATCAAAAAGAAGAAAAGCTCACAACCTCATCCCTACATACACAGTAGAGATGCAAAAATGTTGTGCAGAAAAAAAAATTGACATAATCACTCGATTGGTCCAACATGTTTCACACTGTTGTTGATTACTTTGTGTTGGTTCTTACTATACTGTGCTGATAAAGACTCGAACACATAATGCAATGTCATTCCCTGTTAGAGGAATCACAGACCACAAAATCTTTTGGCTGCTAGAGGTTAAAAGGGGTACTCTTTATAAATTGAGATACCGCATTTCCTCCCGAGAAGAATATTAGATTCTTAATTTTTTTTTGCATTTTTGAATATCGCTGTTCACTGAAACACTTGGTATAGAAGTATTCACAGTATTTATTTATAGTTTCAAACCAATAAAATGAAATTGTTTCTATCATGTAGACGTTGTCAACATTGAATTGTACAGTAATTACTTAAGGCTGTATCAAAACGTATCAACTTGAAGTAAAGAACAAAAAAAAAACTGTGAATAAAGTTACTTTATTAGTTATACTAGTTGTTTTAAAAAGATTCAAACTAAATCTGACTTTAGCTTAAAAATGACAAAAATAATGAACAAACAAGACTGTAACAACAGTCAAATTTCACTGAATTACTGTACTTCTATTAATGTATGTAATTTGCTTTACTATGTTTGTGTGGTTACATTTGTTTGTCTCCTGTATTTTTTATTTCAAATGGAAGATGTCACTAAAGGGCGAAGCAGATAGGACTTTCATAAAGACAGCTATGATGAACAAATGAAACAAAAGTAGTGACACTGATGTCAAAATAACATAGAGCACCTAATTTTACCTGCAGATTAAAGAATGGAGAAAATGAAATGTATTTTTTCTTCTTTCCTTTTCTTAGAACCTGTTTTGTAAACTCTTTACAGACAGTCTTCGATGGTAAGAAAGAGTCTGAAATGGTTATTATTAAAAGGATAAACAAAATCAGGTTTGCCTGCCACAATACACCAGTCAGAAAGTCAAAGAGGTTGCAGTGGCACAGGCACAACTAGCTGCTTTTCCAAGGATTTGTCAATTAAAAACCCAACAAATTTACATTTTATTTTATTTTGTTCTTGCCCTGTCATAAGTACCACGTTCAGCAAATGGCTAGTGTAATATAAAATCTAATTAGAGCAATGCAAATTTAGTTACACAGAGAAGCAACAGTATAAATAAAATACTTTATTAATATAAGCACTCTTCAAAGACTGATAGTCTGAGTGACATGTACTGAAGAGTCTCTATCACATTTTTTTAGATTTCAAATCACTGCTTAAGAAAGCAGGCTACCTTGAATATGTAACAATGTAAATAGCTCCAGCTTCTCAAATGTTACTGAGCTCCAAAATGATGACAACTGTGGAAAAATTAGAACTATTATAACTATACTATAACCATTGTCATCATCCTTTTCTGAGACATTTGTCCTTTATTATTCAAATAGCTTTTTATCATAAATATTATAAATTTAGCACTCACAGAGAGCAGTGCACACACATTTCCAGGATGGAAGATAATGAAGGATGTTGTCATACTTGGTCTTCAGCAAAGAGCTACTGTAGGCACAAAATGAGACTTGATGAAGGGTAATGTCTGAATCACGTTGGGTAAAGGGTAATATGATATGAAGCCTGATGAGATTAATGTTTAACACAAACCTAAAAAAAGTTGAGGCAAGGAAAAATGCAAAACTTGAGGATGGTGGGTGTGGCATTATTCATGCAGCAGTTAAGAATGACAATGGCTTTCTGAGGATATTTTACAATATACTCCATACATAAGTAAGCATTATTTGTGCAATAATTGTTCATTTAAAAAGTGATTTTTTTTTTAATTTTAAAAGAATTATAGGAACCATGTGCATACTAGGACACATTCATTTTAGAATACTGAATACCTGCAACCTTTATGCTCAGTTTCTGAAGCATCTGAAACTTTCATAGAATAGAAAAAGCGTTCAAATTATTCTTTATCTGAAATAAATTACTTTTCTTGTGCTGAAATTCTACTTTTAACATATAAAAAAGAATGCAAAAGTTTAAATCAAAGAATGACTCTCATTTTTTGCCTAACCATTCATCCATATATCAGTTTTTTATACTATAGTGTCAAACAAAACTAGAGCCTGCCTTGGCAATCTCAGCATAAAGGCAGGAAAAACAGAGCTTACTACTCCATGTTCCTTCGTATTGCTTCAAATCAGAGTTGATAATCAAACACCTGTCCCCCTCTCTGTGAGTTAGGAGTGACCCCTCCCTTATGCAAAACCATTCAGTTTTTACTTACTTCTGTTTCACAGGCTGTTTTCTGTAAGCAGGCTTGGTATATTTTTATAATGTATTTTTGTAATGTTTGGATTCTTAATCTAAATGCAGAGTTCATTTTAGGAATTATTTTTCAATCAATATGTATTTTAATCCATTCTCTTACCACATCTGAAAGATGTACCTTTAGGTTAATTGGCAATTTTTATTTGGCTCAATGTGAGGGAGTGTGTGATCTGACCCTGAAATGAAAAGAGATCTTATAAATGGTTCATTCCACCCATATGCCTGATGCATCTTTGAATCGCACAAGTGCGATTGAGAATGTTAATTTAGAAGGTATGTCATTTTCTGTTCATTCAGACAATCTTAATTTGCTTTTAACTTTTAAAAGACTTTCTGCTCCGCTATACTTTATGAATCACCTAAGGAATATATTAAAAAACTTTTTCAACAGACATAAACTTTAAGGTTATATTAATTAAAAGCTTTGTTTGACAAGCACTGGTTATAAATAAATTATTTAAATTTAGTGCATTTTAAACTTTAGATAATACACTTCTATAAAGTTAAGGTTTTCATTAAAACTTAATCACTGAAGATATACCATGTTTTGAAAGTGGAATTGTCAAGACAGCACCTAGTGCAAGAGAGCTTGTGTTTGGTCCTAGAAGGATGCAGTGGATTTAATTTGAACACAGTTTTTTAATAAGAAGTCAATCTTTATAGATAAAGGAACTTGTATCAATTACATGGCTTTCATTCTAATACATCACATTATTCTTATACTGTTGATTTTTCTTTTCATAGAATTGCATCCAAATAATTTGAGACCAACAGCAGAATTATGAATGTATATCTCTCATTTACTTTCCTGTTCCATTTCTTACCAGATATTTTATTGAAAGAAGATACTCCATGTTGAAATGAGACAAAGTTATTGTTGTTCTGGTGAATTAGCAGAATTAACATGCATTCTGCTAATTTTGCATCCATTTGACATCCATTATGAAAAGGTGAAACATAAGTCAGAAAACACACAAAGTTCTTAAACCAGGAAATTAAATCAATATATTGTCAAGGTAAACCAAAATGCTAAATCACAATCAAAATAATGGTACAAAAAGAACTGAATAACAAGAAAAAATTGCAGTGTGTCCATCAAGCTAAGTAAAAGAGGAAGTGAACATAGTGACCTTTATGCTGTCACCTGCTGACATCATGTGTCGCGACCTTTGATCCAATTACCATAGCAACACTATAATAACAGACATCACAAAATGGTGGTGGCCATAAAAAACAAAATGGAGTCAGTAGAAGATACAAATAGATTCTAAATACAATAAAATAATGTGAAACAGAAAATTAATATCAGAATTTAATTTAACATTTCACAAAACACTATAATAATGATTTAGGAATGTAAAAGAGTAAAAAAAATATAAACAGCAAATAATCACAACAGTTAGAAGGTGCACTTCTAGTTCCTTCATAATTTACATCTCATCATTAATTGGCTGCTGGTTAAAAAAAACAGGGACCAATCTGCTTAAATCCACTTGAATAAACTTTAGAGTAAAATATGCAATTAAATGGTATGAACTTTGACAAATGAGTTAACTAAAATAAAACACAAAAATAATCAAGACCAATAATTGCTTCAGTAGTAATAACAGGCTTTTAATTAAGAAACTGGGGTGGAACAAAAAAGCATACAGCCACTGTGGTCCTCATGGATCTGACTCTGCTCGGATAGGCTCTCATATAAATATGTATTTTTTAACTTAAAATTTTGTGTACAACATACATAATTTATTATCTGTAAACACTATATAGTATTTCAAGGCCTGATTTTAAATAAATATTACTTGACTTTAGCAAAAATTTGTTAAAGGTTTTTTTAACATGGTGTAAGGGAACAACTCCCTCATGTGATTTCATACAATATATATTCACAGTCTGATCAAACACTAAAGTAAAACAAAGAAAAAAACAATTGTCAACATAGTTGATTGTTTGCACTTTACTACATACATTCACACACATAATTCATAACTGCCAGCTCATCTCTTTGTATCTTTCCAAAAAGAATGTCTTAAAATATCACAAAAGCCTGCATTATTTTTTTTATCATATCTCATCTTAAAAAATTCTAAAAAGAGCAGAGTTTCCAAAAAGCTACTTAAATTGGCCCATAAATTGATTTGTATAAATAGCTAAATAAAAACATAGTTCCAATTGTTATTTTATAGGAGAAAATCTAAAATGAATCTGGTAGCATAAAGCAAACAAGAGAAATGATTAAAAGTCATTTTGTGCATTTGGAAACCTGACAATTAACCTTGAAAATTGAAAGAAGGTATAGATTTGAGGTGCTCTGATTAAGCCAATGTCGAAAGATGTTGGGTAACAATTACAACTGCTAAACAGTCTACAGTTTTAGTGCACTCTAAAACCAACTTTCATGGCAAGTGCACATCAAATCTTTCCACATGTATTCTGAATTTGAGGCAGAAAGTAACCAATTAAAAGGAAGTTTATATGGCATTACAGTAAAATATACAAACAATAAAAGATGGCCATAAACATTGGATTCAGAACAAAATAAAGCGTAATGACACCAAGAATGTCTACTTTCTGGATACTTTTTACAAAATAAATAAGTAAAGGCATTAAATAATTACAAATGCAAAAGGGAAAATGATAAAGGAAAAAAGTCAAAAATCTTGAATATGAAGAGTATGATAGTCAGAAGACCGACTAAAGCAAACTGATTTAGTTTAATAAAAAACTGATAAACAAAAATAAATAGTAAAAAACAACCGCTGTTTACTTCTTAGTCACCCTTTAACCAAGAGAACTTCTACTGTAGTAACAAAATGGTTCAAATTTTAAAGATGCAATCACAAACACAACCAATTTTAAAAGTAAAAACACTAAGTATTTACAAAAGTCAACAATATATTTTGTTTGAAATGTGTTTTCTTTTTTTTACTACAAACCTAGTAAGTTATGAAACAAAAATCAAAAGAAAGGCAGCTTTTTATTCTAAACAGACACCGTGAGAAGCGATTATCAAAGCATTTTGAACTGTGGTAAGGAATTTTAATGGTGATTGTCTTACAGTTTTATTCAGAGTCTATTAAACAGTATCCACATTACACAGAATAATCAATTTACTAATAATTTATTTTCAATAAGTCAATGAATATAAAAATGTCTTACCAATATCCCACGTAAATGGATTATTAGCATCCATCTCCATTCTTCCAATGACGTACCAGAGGCATGCCATCCAGTGGGCCACTAAGGCAAACATTGACATAAGCAGTGTAAGGACTACAGTACTGTGCTGAGAATAACGATCCAATTTCTGCAGCAACCGTAAAAGTCTTAACAGCCGAACAGTTTTCAAAAGGTGAACTAGTGAAACCTAGAAAGTAAAAATCGGTAGGCTTTTTTTAATCTTGGGCATAACTGATTTAAGATAAAATGACTGATAGAACTCTGCTAAGCAAAGTACACACTGTGTTGTTGATTATAGATGTGTAAAGGTTCACAAATATTACAACATAAACATTGATATGTAATTTAGAATATAACAGTCAAAACTAAAATACATCTTGAATTTACTTAGGCACAGTCATATTTCTGTTTTTAAGTGTTAACATATTGTGTTATGCAATCAATGCAATCAAGACAAACCATTTTAAAACAAGATCATCTAGGAAATAAGATGACAACCATTTTTAAATTAGCAATAATTGTTTTTCAATATTTTGTACAACTATCATAAAAAAGAATAATTTTAAATATCACATACTGTACATTAACACTTACAAGAGGCAGAAGCTTTAATTATTCTTTAAATGTCAAAAACTGGAATGGGTTCAGCATATTCTGTGCTGGCAATTGAAAAGCTGTTCTTATAATGTACAACTGTACATTTTAACTTTTATTATGGCTTGTTAAACGTTCAAGTTAGTTAAATAACATTTCTACAATTTAACATATTTACCTACAATGGAAAATTCAAAATTCCCATCCTAATTAATTGATATGTTCATATATTTGTGAAGCTAGCATATAGTTTTTAAAAGTATGCAAGCATTATCTCATACTGTGCTCAATTCCAAACTCATTTTGTTACTCATCCTTTTACCAGTTAATCTTTAAGTACAATGAGAGTACCCCAATGTTAGAATAAAAAAAAAAATCCTCAACAAATAACTTCAAACGTCAAATATACCACAGTGCACATAGATAAAACCAGAGTAACCTCTGACAGAAAATTGTACATTGTTATTCTGATAGCTTAACACTAGAATTACCAGAGCCAACAAAAAAACTCGTAGATCCATCCCACCTTAAATCACTTCTTAAAAGTGTTCACAGCTCTCCACCAGTGTCTTTTGTCATCTAAATGTGCTGATAAACTCAAGCTGCAAGCAGCCAGCTATTCCATCCCCCCACCGACTTAGAACGTGCACAAACTTCTCCCAGCTCATGCCTTGATTGATTTTCTGGGAGTGAACTGGAGTTTTAGAGTGGAAATAATAGATGCTGGTGGAGAGCTGTGAACAGTTTTAAGAAGCGATTTAAGATGGGACGGATCTACGAGTTTTTTCGTAGGCTCTGGTAATTCTAGTATTAATGTGTCATGTAAAGAAAGCTTTCTTTAACAGTCTTTTAAAAGATATTTTTGAAAATGTTAATTTTAAAAGATGGATATTGTTTGAGATGATCTATTAATATTCAGTGAAAATGATAACTGTGTGTAATTAAGAACTAGAGCATCTAATTATTCAAACTGATGGCATGAGCTATTTTAGCAGCAGTCATAAAGCAAAGTTTTTTGTTTTACTACTTACTACAGTATATACTATTAAAACCTAGCTTTGTTACTTCAGTTTATTAAAATATTTCAATATATTTGTTATTTTAAAAAACAAATATACACACAAATAATATTTAGTCACATTTGGTAAAAGTCACACTCCATCTTGATTGTAGCATATTGTCTTCTGTAATATGCAAAGTATTACAGCCCATAATACCAATATTTTAAAGCCTTGCTTGACCAACATAAACATATTTAACTAAAGGTATTCAAAAGGCCTAAAATTGATTTAGAGTTCTGTGTGATTTCATTACATTGTGGCAATAAATTACAAAAGCTCCTTTCTGTATTAGAAAATGGGACATTTCTACTTCTATTAATCTTACAGAATGATTATGGAAAGGCTTCTGGAGTCTGTATCATTTCATCATTTTAGTTTGAAAGTATCATAAAAGTCAGGCAAAATTACACCTTTTATTGGCAAACCAGAAAGATTACAATATGCAAGCTTTTGAGGCAACAAAACTGCCTGAAGAAGGGGCCTGAGTTTCCTCGAAAGTTTGCATATTATAATCCTTCTAATTTGTCAATAAAAGGTGTCATTTTGCTTAATTTCTCACTACATCCATAATGGCTAACACGGTACAACACGCTAGTACTATATCAGAAAAGAAGAAATAGTAAATACACTAAAACTATGTGTACAGTACATAATTAGACTTTGTATTTGATATTTGGACTTAAGTCTTCATGCATTATACACTTCATGTCTACATTTTCTCAATTATTACTAAAATATGAAAAATGTCTATGTTTTAGTTATGTATGTAATAATTCCTGCCTCGCATTTCCTGTCATCCTACATTTACATGGAAACGGAACACACATGAAAAGTATGTATTCCAAATGACGATATATTATTTATCCTCTATGATTCCAGGCACCTCACACCCAGATAAACAGAGTTGAGCTGAGAGAACTTGAGCTGTGTCAGTGGGGGATGGGATAGCAGGCTGCCTGTGCTGATTGACACATTTGCAAAACAAAAGATGCTAATTGAGAGTTGTGAAGTAATTTAAGATGGCCCGGGATTACAAGTTTTTTCGTAGGCTTCAGGGATTCTAGAGTTAAAAAATATCCTGAAATGTTTTTCATATATTTCAAATTAAAGTTATATGCATTTTAAAATATGTAAAAATTTATTTTATTATATCTCTTCTTGTGAACTTTCCTATTCCTATTTCAAAAGGTATTTCTTGAAGTACCTCTTACTATATCTTACTGTAAATACATTTTGGGATATCTCTAAATGCTAATTTGCCTTGCTGTAACTAACTTCTGTTATTCTAGGAAGTATGGAAGTTCATCACGAATCAGAATTTCTATACTAAAGGCAGTGAAAATTTAAACTGTTAAAGCAGCGTTTTTATCTTATTTTTAAAAAAAGGCAATATCAGCAATCAAATATACATGTTTTACGTCAATATTCAAGATACACCATTGGCAAAAATAAAAATGATTTGAAACAAAAGATCCATATATTTTGTTTTTGCTTTGCTGTGCTCTAAAGCTTGAAACACTTTATCATTGCCATCTGTGTTTCAACAATGAAAAACACCAGTTGCACCACAGATGTTTGGTGTCTCGTAAATCTGACCTAAGTGCATTTTCAGAACCAAGTATGTAAGTATGATGCAGTGGTAGACTAATGTAAATTGAAAGCCATGTTACCTCCTTAAAGATCTTTCACAAATCTCTAAATTAAATGGGACACTTCATTTGTTTTCTATCCATATTTCTGTGTTTTTTAGCCAGATGTAATTTTTTTGTCAACCTGTAGTATTCCTGTGTAAAATATTATTAGAATTCATAGGCCCAAACTCATAAAATCAGAATGAACTTTAACAATATATGTTTTCTCATTACTAAGGATTGCAAAAGATCTAGGCTGAGCAAATATTTCAAGAACAGAAACCATGGAGCAAATGTTCTCTTAAGTCATATTCAGATGTTTTCTTTTATTATTTTAAGAAGTATATTATATAAGGAATCTGTTTCTTGTTTTCAAATGACTAATTCAGAGAGTTTTTATGTCTGTATAATTAATTACATGCAAGATTATACTTGTGCAAAGTCAATTTAAAAAATAATTTGTGAGGTTAATGTAAATGATGACAAATACGAATTTTCAGCGGTTCAGATCACAATAAGTGCTTCAAATTAAGACTATTCTAGTTACACCAATACAGTAACTTTTAGGAATACACTTCTGCAATTAAATTATTGTGCTCTATTTTTATTTATCGTGTTTTATAAACATTAATTCATTCATACCACAGTTGGTGTCTCTGAATCATTTCTTACAGCAGGTATTATAACTGCTACTGAAATGAAGACAATATAAAATGTGCTCATGTAATAGCAACTGTATTATTACAGTACATGGAGTATGTCTGATCATTTAATAATAATTTAATCTTTGAGAGAATAGTAGCAGTGTCACTTAACTCTAACAACAATAACTTACACTAATTTGACAATTACATATCCAAAGTATTTTTTATTGGTTGCTTTTTAGATATCTTTAAATCAATTACAGATATCTTAAAATACAGTTAAGATATTTGAAAATACTTTTTTAAGATATCTGCGTAAACAGGTCTTAAAGATATTTTTAGATTATCTAACCCATTTAAGGATATATGAAAATGAATTTAGGATATCTCTAAATTATAATTTACATTCTTTTCTACTAGAATTTATCACTGAAAGGTATGTTACCATATTTAGCCATTTAAAAATATCTTTAAATTAATTCCAGACATCTTGAATTGATTGAAAGGCCTTACACTTTAAAAGAAATACAGGTGTCTTTAAATTGCTTCCTTTTATTTAATTATGCATTAAGGAAGAGTCATTTATTCATATACAATATATTACTATGAAAGTAATGCAATGCATTATTTACATCCTCAGTAAACTCCACATGCAGCAGCATGGGTCTAGTCTGTCTTAAAATATGTGAGTGCTAAAATGGCAATGAGAAGAAATCAGGAAGGAGGTGGGAGACAGTAGATGAGTACAGTATGTGGCTATGTTAAAGACTGTCAAAATACTAAGGGTTTAGAGACTATGCAAAGGATGTACTGACAGTTTTGTATATGGACAAATCATGACACTAGACTCATTTTTACGTTTGCAGTCTCAACAATGCAGTGGAGGCCTTACTGTAAATTATTGTCAAATAATACCACAAACAAATGATGATGAGTTGTTGGTATTAGGATCAGAAAAGTAATGCAGAAGGGACACCTTCAACATGTTTTCATAGCCAAGACAGAACAACCACAAGACAGAAGCCAAAAGGAAATAAGATAAAAGACTTGGTTTAAAATGCATTTGTAGATGTATGTCCTGTGTATAAAAAAGGCAAAGGGCCCAGTGATGACTGATAAGCTTAGTTCACATTACATAAGGTGTCACATACGAGACAACACCTGCATATCACTGTAAGCCTAGAAACTAATGCAGTTTCATTACAAACGAACCTAGACACTGGCAGAGCAGTTTCTTTCATTTCAACAGAGACATATGAGGCAATGCTAAAACACTTACCTCTGGTTCTAACGGTCATTACTTTGAGAACATACACAGGGGAAACTCTCTGCCTACAGGGAGTTGTGGATGCACATGTGAGAATGAATGAGTAAACTGCCATTTTCACATTATATGTAGTAAAGAGTAATCAATCACCACTGTTTGGGAGAGAGTGGTTGAACGTAAATGGGATAATAGTATCATTGTCTTTTTAAATGTAATGACAGCCAGGACATAACAGTTTTATTTTTTCAAAACAACATTTTTGTTTGATAGGCAGTATATGACCGAGTACAAAATGCTGTTTGATTTGATCAGCTGCAGCCTAAGGTGACCAATAACACTAAACATGGCAAGCTGTAAGCTTTCTTTTAGTTCGGGTAGGGTTTATTTTGCAGCTACACTAATCCATTGTTTTCTTAAACCCCAAGCACACGTCTGCTCCATTGTGAAGCGCATAGTGGTTTTGGAGGCAGGATACGTGTTTGGGGAATAGATAAAAAAAGGCTTATAAAGTGTGCTGTAGTTTAGACAAAAAGAGTTTTAGCAACATACATAAGATTCAAGAAAATATATTTGTTGGCATCAGTCTTTTATCATTATTGTTTTATTCATATGCACTGTTGGTTTATGGGCTTTTATTATGGCTTGTTAAAGAATGCATACAGTGTTGCTTTAAGGACATACAAGGTTAGCTTATAGATAAGAAATATAATGAGTAGTTTATATATATTTATAATTTCTACATTGCCTAAAACATTTGTGGATGTACTGTATACTATTGGTTTATATATTAATCATATTGGTTTAAGTGTTGTCACACATGTGCAATTGGGAGACAGCTAAAGGGCCTGAATGAAAGTAATTCCATGCCAGACCAGGGGCCGGCGAGGTGCACTGACTGTCTCTCTCAATCCCTTCCAGACCATCCACAGGAAATCCCACAGGATTCTGGCACCACCACTGATAATGTCACTTCCGGGTTCCGGCGTCACTGATGACGTCACTCCAGTTCCTGGCATATAAAGCTACCATCTTCGACTACCTAAATCAGTTCTGTTTTGGACTCTGACCTATGAACAACTTTCAGTCATTACCTTTTGCAGCCAGGGCATATTATAAGGGTGACTGCCCCAAACCTTTCTGATGTCTCTTAGTCGTTTTTGTGACAGTGTGTATTCTGCTCATTTGTATTTGAACTTTGTGGCTGTAGGAGTACTGAATGAATATGCTATCGATTTTCATATAAACTAAACTAGGTTATGTGCATGTACTGTTGTTTTACATATATGTGAAAACTGGTTTTATCCATGCACTATATTGGTTTTACATGTATATTGCATTTATTTATTATAATTTTCCACCATATTGTGAGCTTTTTTACATGAGTATGTCCGTATTGTTTTCACATTTTTTTTCTTTTTTTACAAGAGGTCTTACAGATTATAATATGTACTGCAAAATCATTCATTTGTTTAGATTTGTAAACTACTAACCTCTACTATTCTGTTTTCTTTTCTTTTTTTTTTTGCATTAACATCTTGAGCTAGTGCCATCGAAGTAACATACTCTACATCCGCCCATGATTTTGGATGAAATGTTCACAGTGCATAAGATGTTTTGTCAAACATTTCAATGTACTACAATCATGCAGATGTGGATATCACTTAGGTATCTGTTAAAGCAAACATTAATCTAACAAAAGTCACAGTAACTTGCACTAGTGACTGTAGTACCCCTCGGTATGTAGTATTCGACAATAACTCAGGTGCACGAGTGGTTGAGAGGACAAGACAACCCTTTTATTCTGCTGTAATCCAGGCACATCTAGGCAGGTGGCGCAAGTGCATTGAGAAGGGTGGAGACTATATTGACAAATTACATTATCAGTTTTGTTAAGGCTTGTTCCATTTTCCAATAAATCCCATTTTCTAACTTTAGCTTGACTCCCCCTCACATACATATATATATATTGTGACGGATGGCTGCGGCCCATACCTGGCCGGGACACCCCTTCACCATATCTGCCAGGGGGACATGGGTGGGAAGCCCAGTATGGGAGCCTCCCTGGGTTGCAGCAGTGCCTCGGACTCCCCCAGGGATTCATGGGGGTTGGAGTTCTGTTCGGTTCCGCAGGCTTTTCCCTGATGGCAACACAAATTGGATGATCTACAAGTCTCCGAACAATATCTACATACATCTGTCATATCACCTATGTCCATATATTCAATCTCTTTTCGCTGTTGTGTTATTTCACTGAGTAATAATTTCCATTTGTTAGCGTTAATGTGATCTGTACTATCAGTTTTTTAAGACTTTCGATTTTGACTATTTTCAATATCTCTAACTTGCTCTGCATTTGTATCGTGACAGCGTTTTTTAACCTCTTTACACCGTTATACTTTCTGAGATTACCGTGTGCGTGGTTGAAAATGGTTGAAAGGAGGGTGTGACTTGAAAAAATCTCCTGGCCAAAGTCTCAGCTTGCGGGACTTGAAAAAATCTTTCAAAATGTCTTGTCTCATTGCAGGATTTTTTTTATTATAATAGAGAGATATATACAGTGGAACCTCGGTTCACAAACATCTCGGAACACGTACAAATCGGTTTACGACCAAAAAGTTTGCCAAACTTTTGCATCTGTTCACAACCACAGGCTCGGTATACAAACAAGCCAGTTTCCCTTTTGGTTCGTGCATGCTGATGCAGCGAGAGAGAGAGAGAGAGAGAGAGAGAGAGAGAGAGCGAGAGGGGAAGACACACACACACACACACACACACACACACACACACACACACGGGAGAGAGAGACGGCTGGACGCATAAGGCTTGTTTTTAAAGAGACAGATCCAAGCATTGTTTAACCTCATTGTATTTAATGAAGAACTTTTTCTATTGGATTTTAACCTCCACTTCACTTCTGTTTACAGCGATCGGTTCGTAGCCTGCATTGTTGCAATGTTACTTTTCTTGCTGGTTTATTAAATTATGGATTTTTCAAATGTTCGTTTTTTTACCTGTGCTTAAAACTCATTAAAAAAGTGTTTTTAGCAAGCGGTTCGTAGCGCTATAGCGCAAACTCTTGCAGTGTTAGTTTTCTCTGTTGTTCAAGGTTTTTTCAGTGTTATTCAATGTTTTTACATTTAGTTTACTATTACGCTGTGCATTCTATGGTGTAATTAACTATATTTCTGCTTAAAACTTTTAAAAAAATATATTTACATACAGTTTGTACGGTCTGGAACGGATTAATTGTATTTACATACAGTCCTATGGGGGAAATTACCGAGGTTCCACTGTATGTCTTTTTTTTACTTATGGCTAGCGTGTGGTCATTTGTTGTACTTTGCTTGTGGTAATCATTTTATCGGCATCTTTTGTTGTTAGGGATACAGTAGCTTACAGCTCAGATCACCTTTTTTTGGCCCCAGTAATTGGTCCAACATAGTTGGAAGATTCTTCCCAAGCTATTAGAGACAAATAAACCACCATAGCACCATTATAATTAACTCAAAACTAGTTTAATTCCTCCTTCCACATTTACTTAAATGCATTTCTTGAAGTACCTGAAACATTCCTGTGATTTTGTCAAACTCACAGCAAAGTGAAAGTTACAGGGTGGTTGGCTCATCACTATTCATGAACATCCCTATCCCTAAATCAAGAGGAAGGGATTTAAAGTGTCTGTAACTGATTTAAGAGTATCTTAGTTAGTTTATATCATATCGTTTATATCTTAGTTTATATAAAGACTTTAACAAATATTAACACATATTACATATATTGTCAAATAATTAATAGATGATTAATTTAAATATATATTTAATTTTTTGATACCTTTAAATGATTTAATGATAAAGATCTTGTGGTAGATATATCTTTAAATATTTAAAGATATATTTTAATACGGACATCTCTAAATGATAATTTGACTTGCCATAGATTTTATTTACTTTCTTTTTTTTGTTTGTTTTTTGTAGTATAAACATAAGGTATAATTATGTCGTAAAAAACTAACAACAAGCAAGGATATGCAAAGTTATTATTTATAGTTATAATTATATAGCACACATTTCTCACATACATTAAAAAAAACAAGGAACTAAGAATGAACCTGAAACATTTCCTGATTGTTCATCAAGAAAAGGTTATTTTATTTTTAAAAATGTGTATGTTTAGTAGAGGAAAAAATAAGCTCAATCAAGTATGTATAGGTGTTAGTAATAATATTGCTAGGTGTACTATAACTCTTCAACCCCTTTCACCCTCTAGGAAGTTGTCAAGAAATTTTGAAGACAGAACTCTTATTTTGTTATCATTACCAAAATGTCATCTACTCCCAAGGTAGATAAAATGAATTGAAACAGCAAGAGTCTATAGGTAATGCCTGTAATTGGAACAGATTCCCACAGGTATACTCAGAAAACTTAGCACAATGTTCTCAGTTGGTTTGGTATGGTTATAATAAGTAAGCCATGCAATGTATCTTTTCATAAACAGATTGTTTACTGATTTATAAAAATGTTACAATAAAGTTTGCTAATTGCATCAGTTTTAAAAAGTTTACACATAAATTTGAAAATATATAATATTGCACAAGTTTGTCAGAGAAATATAATGTAATAGTAGATTTAGATTACACCTTATTTGTTCTCAAGGAGAAATTGAAATTTTACAGAAGGTCCCAAAACACATAAATCTAATAAAAATAAATAACAACCTTTCCCACCAAACACACAACAAAACTGGCTTGGCTAACAAAGAGCTGCTGCTGTCAATAACAGGCTTGTAGGTGGCAGTAAGACAAGATTAGACCTGCTCAGATTGCACTAAAGGTTTATATTTAAAGTCATTAATTTTGGATAGTGCAGGTCCAACTCAAATAATTGAAAAGTAAATAAAGAATGCCAATTTTTCTTATAATTAAATCGAAATCCATATATTCTCACAAAATTTTACAGTTAATTGCTGATAATTTTCTTTTCTTTAGGAAGTCTTTTTCACAACATGTACCAGCGATAGGTGAAACCATCTTACTATATTGGATTTTAAGTACAAATCAAAGTGCATTCTTAACAAAACATTATTTATACTGTTCACATTAAATTATTATAAAATATATGTTTTTAATTTCATAATTGTTTCAAAAAGATTAAACACAAATGTAACTGTATTAACATAATTAGTATAAAATATTTAAATATTACAGTTAAGAAAAGTTCATTGAAAGGCTGTCAAAAACCACTGATAATTGGTTTCTAATGCATTAGCAGTTGTTGAAAATGAAGGATGCTGTATTTCTATTAAAAATCCTAATATCTACTGCAATGTTCTTTAAGTTTATCCTCCCTATGTATATTAACCAGCAGCGACGCAAAATGAATAAGATGAAATCTCTGAATTGACCCTCTCAGGAATCTACAGGATTCTGCGTGCTTGCACAGTTTGTGATGACAGTTCATAAACCTATTCAACAGAGACTCATTATGACAACTGCATGGCTGTTTCTTGAATTGTCTGATGTTATGTTTAATGTATGATGTTTTCACAGTTTGTTTCTGTATTGACACTGTTGTTAGTATTACAGCACCGATACATACAAGTAAGGATTTCATTATACTATGTATACATCAAAATAAACCTGAACTTGAAAGCGGCATGATTGGTAAGGAGGTGGTGAGTTTTGAGAGTCTGCTAAAAATCGATGAAGAGGGGGGTTTGAGTGCTGCTTTTGTTCCATTTATTTTATGTTTCGCACAATGTATTGAAATCGCAAAGATGTATTCAAGACATCAACAAGTCTATTCATTAGTAAGTGAAAATTAGTATAGCAATTCTGTTATATTTAAATTCAGTTCAATTGAACGTTGCAATCAAGCTCCAGCCTCATTGGGCCATATGTTTTTCGGCGTGCACCAAAATCTTTAAATGCCTTTCAGACAGCCTTGGTGTCACAGTCCCTCCTAGTCAATTAACAGCTGTGTTTGGTGTGCTTCCAGATGGGCTTAAAGTGGAGAAGGACAAACAAACTGTAATCGCCTTTACTACACTATTGGCATGTAGACTTATCTTGCTCAACTGGAAGAATCGTAACTCTCCTCATTTAAGTCAGTGGGTAACTGATGTTTTATACTATTTGAAATTGGAAAAAAATCTAATTCTCACTTAGAGGATCTGTACAAAACTTTTTCAAAATCTGGCAGGATCTAATCAATAACATTTTAGAATAAGCATTTAAATTGAGGAAGCAGATTCTCTCCCCTCCATTTTATTCAATTTATTTTTGATCATTTATTAATTCATCTATTTACATATTTTTACTAGTTTAATGTTTTACTCTGTTGGCCTAGCTCTCTTTCTCATGGGGAGGGTAATTTATTTTGAACTTAGTTTTGTTAAACTTGACTTGATTGCGTGGAATGCTATTTGATTTTAATAAAATGAATAATATTCAAAATAATAATAAATGAATAAATAAATAAATGTTTGCTTTATTGTTTACATTCTTATTATTTCATTTTAAAGTAATTTTTTATGATTTTGTGCATTTTGTTTCTCTCATAGGAACTACCATTTTGTGTGTTTGTTTGCTATGATGCTGCTTGGTTGCTAGGCATGTCAAATGATCAATGAATGAGGGGGGTTAGGTATATCCACAATTCAAATGCTTGTTCCCATCTAAGTGTGTTCTATTTTAATTCACAAGAGTGTTTTCTAGAAGTGATATTATATTTAATTAACAGCATTTCATGAATACATGTGTTTGGGACATTGCTAGAATACAACTTGATGATTTCACATGTGGATTATGCAACATGAGTAATATGAGATTTTTTTCATAGACGTTTTGATATAATTTGCTGTAATATATATTAAAAAAGATTTGGATGGAGTATTTCTTTAGAACATAAGAAATTTGACAAACTAATAGCTAACACGTCTTAATATCTCATCAAGATACTTCATAAAACTTTTCAACATTTCTGCTTCAAATACAAGTCTTATTAGTTTCTTCCAGATTCCTAAAACTCTCTGAGTAAAGAAGTGCTTCCTGGCTTCAGTCTTACATGCACTAATCCGTAATTTCCAGTGGAGTTCTTGAATACATCATTTGCTGTTAAGTTGAAAGAATCTGGCTAGACCTACTTTGTTAATGCCTTTGAGAATCACACAGTCTCCATTGCTTGAGACTAAGCAGATTTAATTCTCCAAGCTTGTTGGAGTAGGACATGTCCTTAAGTCCTGGGATGCACTCAGTTGTTCTCCTTTACACAACTCCAAGTGCTTTTATGTCTTTCTTATACTGTGTTGACCAGAATTGCACAAAATACTCCCAATGCGGCATTACTATTGCATTATATAGTCTGAGCATAACATCCATTGTCGTTTATTCAACCATTATTACAATACACCTAACATTTCATTTGCCTTTTTAAAAGCTTCCGCAAATTGCTTAGATGATGACAATGTTGTGTTAACATAAATCTTAATTGTCAGAGGTTGCTTCCTGTAGGCAGTATCTCTCTTCTTGTATTTATAATTAATTTTCTTAGTGTTTTCCCACTTCTGAAGCTTGTCCGAGTTTTTTTTTAATTGTTTTTGTAACCTTCCGAGTATCTATCATTGCTCCGATTTTAGTACCATCTGCAAATTTCTAGTTTACTAAGTCTTCTGAAAGCTATGCCATTAATCTAAACCTTTTAAGGGCATTGGCATTTTGTAGCATACTGTGAAAAATAAGAGACTGATTTATAAAGGTAAGATTTTAGGGTAAGGTACTCATTTTCATTGTGGCCATATTGGTCCACAATCCTGACTTTGATGAGAACAGCAATGCCCTGATTCCATAAAGTTCATAAGATTTTGAATTTGCTGAAAATATTGACTAATTGATACCATACTAAACTTTTTGAATGGTAAACTTCCATCCATCCATTTTCCTAATTATACACCAATGTGTATATTCAACATCATCATTTTTAGTGCCTTGGCTGAAACAAATGTTAAGTAATACAAAATTTTCAGTACATAGTATTGAAGCACAGCACAGACTTATAAAGGTATTTTTAGTACAACATTAATTTAAAATCAAACATCCTTTTAGTCTTCTAATTTTTATATTGCATGCACTGGCACTACTTAGGAAAGGAAACACTGTCATTTGTACTGGCCTTATTTGCTTATTTGTGTTAGTAACTGGTGATGTTAATATTCATGCTGTCAAATACACTTAAGGGGTTAAGGGTTCTGATCCTTCTTCACTTCTTGACAGTGGATTTGCAGAATTTAATCCTGTCTATCCAACACATATCTTTCATTATTTAATTTCTCATTATATGAAGCTTTGATAAAATAATGCAGATAATGGGATCATTTTAGATATCTTATGATATTATTGCTGATGTTAATCACATTAATAGGCATCTTATTGAATAATGCAGTGTCCTAAATGCCCCAGCTCATGTACTACTTCACATTCTCTTTGCTTGCTAATGCAGTGTCTATGCTGAGAAGGCAGTGCTAAGCTTATCATTTTTTGATTGATGTTGTTAATTACACTGGCCCTTTAGAAATTCTACCACCATCACATGCTGTAGCTATTTTAGGTGCACACATTAGCTTGAATATCAAACATAAAATGAGTACAGACATAAGAGCCATTCAATCAAGGTCCAGAGACTTTAGAGTTATAATTTATTTAATTACAACAAACCACAAAATGCTAAACAGGTTTTAAAAATGACATATTCGTTTGTATTCTATAGTGTATAAGACATAACTACTTAGCATTATTCCATTGTCAATAATGACATTTGTTTTTATACAAGCTTTTACTTTGAAGACTATAGCAAATGGTATGCAAACAAGCCTATACCTACATTGTATTTCTTAATCCATTTTTAATCGTCATTCAGTTTTTGGTACTTGTTTATCCTGGCCAGTATAACAGGTAGGGGGCTTATTTTGTCAGAAAGTTTAGTCTTGGATGAGGTTTCATTCCATAGTGTGATCTATAGAAATACTAATGCACTACTTTTGAAATAACCTGCATCAGAGTATGTTTGAATGATACTCTGCTTATTTAGAATGTTTCCTGAATAAAAAGGCACAGTTTAAATATATGCCCACTTGCAAATGTCAACCTGCCAACTGTTTGGTGTTTCTTATCTTAGGTTTAATCATAAGTCAGGACTTGGGGGAATAGTTTCATCCTAGTCATCTATTTGTAATTCTTGATATGTATCATAATACTTTCATTAATAGGAATGTTAAATAATGTTTTATGACTTACAAAGACATAATGGAGTAAAGAAACTCTAGTGTTTTGTGATTCACAGTGATTGGCTTACTAGAGTGTCTTACAATGTCAGTGTCAAACCAACATAGCAGTGTGCACTAGATCAGTAACCAAAACTTTACTGAACATTAATTATTAGATTTTTTTTTATAGTAAGAAAGGAAATAAATTGATGCATGTTTATACAAGCATGATAGTCTAGGAGAAGAAAAGTCTGACAAACTATTGAATTACATGTGACATATGTTCAGATAACAGGTTATATTTAAACCTTATTGGATACTGTATATTAAAAACCTGTAAGGGTGATAAAGAATAATATACCATTACTCTGATAGAATTACATGTATAAATGATCTAAGCTTGAAAGCAGAATGTTTACCATTTATAAAAAGTATGACATTAGCTATCGCCACACCCAATCTTTAGATAATAACTTTCTTCAAACAGAAGATGTTGCTGGGGATAATGGGAGTAGATATGTTTAAGGGCTTAATAAATATGTGGCAATACTAAAAAAAAAATGCCTTTTCAAAAAAATTAAGGTTAGAGCAGGTATATGCTCTATAGTCTATGCATTTATAGTATAACATTGCTAAGAATGAGTTATTGTGTATAGAATCACTGAAAGAAAATTGGTGTAACTGTGCTTAATTATACAAAGCTGACAAGCCTGCACTACATATCATCGAAACTGACTGATTTTCTATAATAGTTCATTGATTTCTGGTTGCTTTGTTTGATGCTCAAACAAAATATAATTTGAATTTACGCTATATTAGAATATACTTTGAATATAATTTGAATTTACGCTATATTAGAATATACTTTTTCTAGGCACTGCTTGATCAGTGGTTCTGGATACTTAAACTGGCACAGCTTTCAGGTGCTTAAGGGCACATGCAGATGTCTGCAAAAAGCTGTTAATTCCTTTATTTCGTCTTTAAAAGGCAGCTAAAAACTGTACTTGTCCGTAAAGAATGTGAAACTTGCTGTTTTTTTTCATTGTATTCTTTTCATTATTTGTCTGAAATTATAGGAATAGAACATTAGAACAATCTAGACGAGAACAGGCCATTCAGCCCAACAAAGCTCGCCAGTCCTATCCACTTGCTTCCTCCAAGAAAACATCAAGTCGAGTTTTGAAAGTCCCCAACGTCTTACTGTCTACCACACTACTTGGTAGCTTATTCCAAGTGTCTATCGTTCTTTGTGTAAAGAAAAACTTCCTAATGTTTGTGCGAAATTTACCCTTAACAAGTTTCTAACTGTGTCCCCGTGTTCTTGATGAGCTCATTTTAAAATACAAGTCTCGATCCACTGTACTAATTCCCTTCATAATTTTAAACACTTCAATCATGTCACCTCTTAATCTTCTTTTGCTTAAACTGTAAAGGCTCAGCTCTTTTAATCTTTCCTCATAATTCAACCCCTGTAGACCTGGAATCAGCCTAGTCGCTCTTCTCTGGACCTTTTCTAGTGCTGCTATGTCCTTTTTGTAGCCTGGAGACCAAAACTGCACACAGTACTCAAGATGAGGCCTCACCAGTGCATTATAAAGGTTGAGCATAACCTCCTTGGACTTGTACTCCACAGATCGTGCTATATAACCTAACATTCTGTTAGCCTTCTTAATGGCTTCTGAACACTGTTGGGAAGTTGATAGCTTGGAGTCCACTATGACTCCTAAATCCTTCTCATAAGGTGTACTCTCGATTTTCCGACCACCCATTGTGTATTCAAACCTAATATTTTTACTTCCTATGTGTAATACTTTACATTTACTGACATTAAATTTCATCTGCCACAAATCTGCCCAAGCCTGTATGCTATCCAAGTCCTTCTGTAATGATATAACGGATTCCAAATTATCTGCTAATCCACCTATCTTGGTATCATCTGCAAACTTAACCAGCTTGTTACTTATATTCCTATCTAAATCATTTATATATATTAAAAATAGCAGCGGCCCTAGCACTGACCCCTGTGGAACACCACTCTTAACATCGGCCAGTTCTGATGAGGGTCCTGCCCCATCACCCTCTGCTTCCTGTGTCTGAGCCAATTCTGCACCCATCTAAAAACATCACCCTGAACTCCCACTTCTTTTAACTTGATGCCCAACCTCTCATGTGGCACCTTATCAAATGCTTTCTGAAAGTCCAGATAAATAATATCATAAGCTCCACTTTGATCGTATCCTTTTGTTGCCTCCTCATAGAATTCCAACATGTTAGTAAAACACGACCTCCCTCTTCTGAACCCATGCTGACTGTTCAGAATAACTCCTGTCCTTGCCATGTGTTGCTCAATCTTATCCTTAATAATTCCTTCCATTAATTTTCCTGTGATGCTTGTTAAGCTTACTGGCCTATAGTTGCTTGGATCTGCCCTGTCACCCTTTTTATATAATGGGATGATATTTGCCATTTTCCAGTCCTTTGGAATCTCTCCAGTGCACAGTGACTTCCTAAAAATATGTGTCAAGGGTTTATATATGTACTCACTAGCCTCCTTAAGAACACGAGGATAAATATTATCTGGGCCTGGTGATTTGTTTGATTTCATCTTATTTAATCTGAGCAGCACTTCTCCCTCTACAATTTCCAAATCCCTCAGTACCTCCTTAGTAGTTGTTTACCTCTGGCAGGTTATCCACTTGCTCACTTGTAAACACCTCAGAAAAATGTAAGTTTAGGGCATCTGCTATTTCATTGTCTGTATCTTTTAATTCCCTTTACTATTCCTGATGAACTTGACCTCCTCCTTAACTGTTCTTTTACTACTAAAATACTGAAAGAATCTCTTGGGGTCTTCTTTGCCTTATCTGCTATATTCCTCTCCAACTGTCTTTTAGCCTCTCTGATATCCTTCTTAATGGTTGCCCTCATTTTCTCATACGCTACGGTTCTCTTTGCAGTCATTAGTCTTATATGCCTTATACAGCAGTTTTTCCTTTGCAACTTCTTTTTAAATCTTTATTAATCCATCGTGGAGTTTTTTAGTTTCCTATTACTTCCAAATTTAGGTATGTATCTGTCCTGCATTACATGTAAAACATTTTTAAACCTGTTCCACTGCTCCTCGACTGTCTCCACATTTAAAAGCTTATCCCAGTCTATCCTACTTAGACTTTGTGCATCTGCTCAAAATTAGCCCTACTAAAGTTCAACTTAACAATTTTTTAGTCTTTGCATCTGTACTCTTACAAAATACTGAGAATTGTATTACATTATGGTCACTTGACCCTAGTGGTTCAATCACCTCTACACCCTCAATTCTATCCTGATTATTACAGAATACTAAATCCAGACAGGCTTCACCCCGTGTTGGTGCTTTAACATGCTGTGTTAAAAACAGTCATTGATTACTTCTAAAAACTCCTGCTCTTGTGCTCCTCCATCTGCAAGGTTATCCCAGTTAATATTTGGATAATTAAAGTCCCCATGACTATAATATCCCCCTGTAAACTTGCCTTTTGATATTACTAAAAGATGTGTGTTGAAATTACTGTCTGAATTGGGTGGTCTATAACACACTCCTAAAATAAGACCTTTTTCCCTAATATTTTCCAGGCGAAGCCACATTTCCTCACTAAGATGGGGCTCATCATCAAACTGAAGATGATTTACATTTAAACCCTGTTTGGCATAAACAGCAACCCCACCTCCTTTTCTGTTCTGTCTATCCTTCCTAAAAAATGTGTATCCCTCTATGTTACACTCATCCCCATCTTTGTTATTTAGCCAGGTTTCCGTTATTGCTATAATATCATAATTATGCTCTGCTACATACATATCCAACTCACTTACCTTATTTTTGATAGTTCTAGCATTAAGGCAAGCTATTTTTAATGTGTTAATCCTTCTACCTTTACGTGTTTGCTTAAAATTTACATTACTATGCAGATTTATACACTTTAATGATTGTTTGCCACATCATAAGGAAAAACTGAATTGTTAGTTAATACTCAAGAACCTAATTATAAGAATAGATAAATGATCTTTCTCAATAGCCATTTATATTATTTTGATTGCATATAAATTGTATTCTCTAGTTAATTCTGACTGCCTGATAATGGATTTAAGTTTACACAAACAGAAAGCGACATATAGTTTATGTTTTTTAATGGCAAAATCAACAACAATGCCACTGCCAACTATTTCTTCTCTCTCCACATAAAGTCATACTTTTAATGTGGTTTGCATGAGTTTCCACAAAAACATCCTCATCTAGATGAAGCAAAAATATCCATCTTAATAAAAGGATAAATATTTGTGAGTCTGCCTGGTTGCTATGTCTTTGTCATTCCAAACATGGCAAATCACAAACATTTTTAGTAATAAAATGTAATCCATTTGTCATTCCAACAGATGGTGCATAACAAACATTAACACTGCTCTTACAAATCCCACACCAAATGGCCTACCACAGAGACACTGAGGTTAATGCTGAGGTCTATGTTGATTACTTAGATTTACTCCTTTTCCGAGATTGTAGTAAAAAGGTTTCTTTCCTACTGCTCCCTCGGATAACTGATGGGTAGATTCTTTGAAATATGTTTTAATACAGTTGAAATATTGTCTGAGTCTTCATCAAGACCAACCAGTATAAACTCTGGGCTTGATATTAGTGTGAGATGTGGGAAAACTCTGTGTTTCTCCTCTGTTTGCCTAGCTGGCTGTCTGATTGTCTATTAAAGGTACTACACCTGCCTTTAATTTTTCACCTTTTCTCAATTAGCGACGTGCCACTACACATTCCTCTAGATTTAAAGGGCTTAATAAAAATTATGGCAATATTTTAGCTACATTCTATTGAAATCAGTGTTGCTGTCATTATTGAAAATTTTTATATGAAAAGTCCTGAAAGAATGTAAAAAATAATGACAATGAGAGGAACATGTTAATAGATTTGTATTGGAAGCATAACTGTTTCCCTGTAACTCATTTTCAAATTAAGTAGATATTACAGTAACAGGAGAGTTCATACATGTCATTCATCATGTGCCCAAGTTTTTCCTAATAACCAAATTCATCCACATTCACAGAAGAATATAAAACACCTAGGTAGGTTAATGGTTATTTTATTTATGCATGTAATGCCTGTTCTTATGTCAGCTTATTCATATCTGCATATTGACTAAGGTGTGAGCTGTCAGTTGAGTTTTACAAGGTGTCATTCCATGCTGGAGTTCAGTAGTTTGGAGTTCTCTTATGTGTTATCTGGATGGCATTACACTTGAGAACTATGAAGTGTGAGAAGTACTTGGTTAATAGCAGACGCAGTCGAAATTTGTAAATGAAGGAGCAGCAATTAAAAGCCAGGGAAAGAAGATGGACTTTCAATCTATTTTGAACATCAAAAACACATAGAGAAAATGTAACTCATATCATGTGTTTAAAATTTAATGAAAAAAATATTCACTTTGTTGAAGATATAAATCAGGAAGAGCATTTTCTAAGAGTTACATATCAAAACTTTGAAAGATTGAAAAGGTCAGGGTCAAAAGACTATGTGGTGCATGCATTATACATAATTTATATAATAGTATTTATAGTATACCAGTAAGGGTGCACTGCACAATAACGTGCAGTGAATACACTTGACTTGAAAATTCATAGTTTTCATACTCTCTCTGTACGTTTATCATTCGTTTGCTCAAAGGTTGATGCACTTCCTGAGCGGCTCTTCTTTTCTCCACCCTAGAGGCCCGCTTATACTTTTCTTTCGTGTTAAAAGTGATTAAGTCAGTTTTTGTGTTGCAATTACTTAATGCGTTTTCCTTAATTTTTCACTTAAGATGGCACTTAAGTCTTTAATCTGCTTCAAAAATGATCTAAGACATAAAGAGTTAAGGGAAGTGATGGCAAAGGTGGTAGGGATGAGAACGGCGCCCGTATGCATGCGCCGCACGGCTGGCTGCTGCCAAGAGTTGATTCTACAATTAGGTTAGAATATAGAACAAATTGCCATATTTTTTGATGCTTTAGTTACATTTTTTTAATAATCATTACCATATTTTTGTGTGCCATTTTCTCCAGAACATCATACTTCACTGATTTTTCACATAATTATCTAACTAGCTATAATTATTTTAAATTTGAAATAGTACAGGACACAGTGCAGACAGATAAAAAGATTTTAAAAACATTGTTAATTACAAAGATCTGATGTGTAAAGCAATTAAAATATTATGATAAAAATACTAGTACTTACCACAGTTACATTAAATGCATACAGGAGATCAAACGGCAATGCAGCAATAAGATCAATGATGAACCATGTTGTAACATAGTGGATGCAGATTAATCTTGCTTCAAATATGACCTGGCCAGACTTGCTGACATATGTTGTTCGGAAATTAAAAATTATATCTATTAAACAAAATAAAATAAGGAATTTAATGTTGAAAAATGAGGGAGAAAAACATATATGCACATTTGAGCATGCACAGTAGTAATGGTATAAGCATACTTTGTTTTTAATTCTCATAAAATAATGAACTGTTTACTGAAACAAGCTATACTAGGTAGGAAAATCAGCCCTTAGCAACTAGATACCTTCTTGTTGCAACATACTTTAGATTTTTTTAAGTGGGTTAGGATATGATGTACTGTAGATAGATTGAGTGTGGGTGATCGTATTAGAGTGTTCTGCCACATTTATAGTTTTTGAGTTGGTAGAATTATCTAAAGGACCAAGAGACAAATAAAAATATATATCTAGGAATAAAAGCAAAATCAATCACAATAGCCTAAATACCAAATGCCAATACACAAATCAAAAATCAAAGTCACAACCGTGAAAAAGCCTTGAATCTCAAAGCCTGGATAACACAAGTAACTCGCTGACATTTTAGGTGCTGACTAGGCCCATGGCATTGTGCACCACTACTTTCTGTCATCATGTTATATATTAAGAAGTCATTTCTAGATGTTTAACTTTCTTTCACTTTATAGTTAGTTTTTGTTTTATAGGAACATAAATTTAAAGTTGAATATAAATTTATCAAAAACGTTAAAAACATTAAATATGTCCAATAGATATGCATGTTGACTGTGACATGGCTGAACTTATTCAACCAGAACATATACTTAGAAAATATCAGTAGGAAAATAATAATCTGGAATTTCCTAAAAATTCAGTCTACCGAAACCTAGCCCTATCTTGCATATTTGCCACGTATCTCGTGTATTGGCGTACTTCAGAGACTATTCCTACTTAGCAATCTGTAAAAGCATTAATGTAACAGATAGAGAAAAGTGGAGACCTGTAGCATTTTAATTAGCACATTAAAGTAAGAATGTCATTAGACTCTGTACATGTGACAATAACAAGTCTAAGATCTATGATAATATACAGTAGCTGAGCCCCCAGGAATGTCCTGTCTAACCACGCCGGTTCAATTGCTTCTTGCTGTATAACACCTTCACATCACTGCTGTCTAATTTTTTAGGTATTCCTTTTCATGGTCCAGAACGTGAATTGCTTCATTGTCCCTGTATGATGATTTGCACAGGCTTGGAAAGGTTAGTTATGAAATAAGTGTTGCACACAAAAATCACTTAATTTGTCTAATTCAGGATCAAGAGTCTATACAAATGTAATAAATAATAAACAATGCAACATTCACAATAACAAGGACTCTGATTTTCACAAGGATCTGTATTTTTCATCACAACATCAGGCACAAAGCAGGAACAACTCTGTCAACAAACATGTAAACTGCCTTACAGATGTACTTTGTATATTGTCTAGAACTTATGTAACATCATAAAGTAAAACCATTCTTAAATATTACAAATGCAAAATGCATTTCATTCATTATTAAGAAAAACTAGTCTGAATTAATCTATCTTGGTAATGGGTGGATGGACCAGAATATCTGTAAATAAATATCTGTAGGAAAATAAAAAATAATCTGAAATAAATGTCTGGCAATTTTGTCAAGTTGGTATGTGATATGACAACTTACAATTTATGCACTTTGATATCAAAATATGATCACTACTGGCTTTTGCTTAAATGTATATATACATTCAAGGTAACACTCAGCTCCTCATGGCAGCATTTAAACTTTTAGTTGGCTGGAATTTGAATAAAAATACATATATGTGTTTTTGAATCATCTTTATAACATTATCAACCACAACTTGAGGGTGCTGTGTGAGGTAGCTGAGGGTGCTGAAGCATCATTAACACCACCCTTCCACACACTGATGAGTCACATACTGCTGATTGACTGAATAATGTGTGATGTTTCTATAAAGTATATTATGTAAAATATTTGTCTACAAATATAGTATGCTATACTGTGTATATTGCAACAATATTTTAACACAGTTAAGCTGTCAACATAACTCTCTTTTTAAGAGCAACAGTAAGAACTTTCTGCAAAAATACACTTTCAAGTTTGGGAAAATGGATGGACGAGCAGGTGGCTACATGGAAATTTCATTGTTAATGTCAGCACTGGAGAATAGCACAACACAGTTTTCACAGACCTGGTTAATTCAGTTCAGAGTTACATAGGAGTCTAGTGAGGCAGAGGTCACAAGGCAGGAATCAGCCATCATAATGAAATCTCATAATGAGAACATCAAAACCCTTCAAGTGAATACATGGTCATGCCAGTGTTATCGTTCTGCTCACTGCTACATTATCAATTAAGCACACTGTACACACAAAAACAAAACTGGCATCAGTGTATGTTAACTTAGCTTTTTAAATATATGTACAGATATTGGAATGAGAGACATCAAACGTGTGAATAAATCAATAGTGACTTTTTCTAGAAAAATGACGAGTGAAGGCAACCAAGTCATAAACCAGGTTTCCATCCAAGGAGTTTTTGCGAAAAAATATTTAGCGCTTCAAATTTTAGCTGATGGAAATGCTAATTATCGATAAAATGTTGTACATGTCGACATATTTTTCCATTTAACTTTAGCGCATAAATTCCATATCGATACTTCAGAAGTCGCAAAAAACTACATTGGAAACACTTTTTGTCGTAAAAAAAGGGCTTTAACGCAAATAAATGTGTCACATGATACATTTTCATCACGTGCAATCAAAACAAGAATAGCGGAGCGGTTCGCATGGTCTGATGAAGAGACTCTTTATTTTTCATGATGAGCCAATGCAGTAGAGGATAGGCTGGGTCTCCTGCTACTAAAAGGGGTACCTGAACTCTCTCCACATCAACTGTAGCCTGGCGGTGTCTCTCAGGATGACCAAATAATACTAAAAACCGCAAAGGTAATTTACTGTGCCAGTCAAAATATTTAATAAACCGTGTGTTTCATTATCTAAACATTTTTTTCTTATTAAATGGCAGATGTTTTAGCATATATGAGAAATTCTCTCATTAATATTAACTTTAGTTTTTTTTTGATTAAACGTCAATATTTTGTATTAATTCAAATTTCAGTTGTAATTAAAAACCTTAAGGGAAGCAGGTTACAGTACTAATTCAGTTGTTATTGCACTGAGAAGGGATGTTGAAAGGTAGACTCACCTGTACAGATCCGATGCTGCAAACACAGCTGCATCATGTGCACTTCCAGGAGTGCCAACGCAAATGTCTCGTTCCATGCACCTGTCATCAACAAGGGCCTGGAGAACAATAGATGGCCACCCTTTGCGATTAATGTAATCGCGGTAGCCTTCCGTCGGGGGAAGAATAGGCACATGCGTGCCATCCAGCGCACCTTAAATCTGTGGCACAAGATGCACCAAGGAATTGCGGTATGCAATTTCATTGGCCTCCGCTACAGTCGGAAGTCTGATATAACGTCGCTTTAATTTTTCTTTAATAGCGGTGCACACAGCATATACACATCAATGGACGGTAGTTTTACTAACCCCGAAAGTTTCTTCAACTACTCTATACTCGGCGATGGTTGCCAGCTTGTAAAGGGCGATGGCAATCCGCTTTTGGGTTGGAACTGGTGGTCGGTGGCAACCTGTGATGGGCGCAACATCAGGACTGATGAATCCACACAACATCTCAAACGTCGGCCGTCTCATTCTAAAATGTTGCAGCCAGAGATTTTCTGTGAAGTGTCTCCCGACCATCTCCTCCCAGAAGGTCTTATTCCGTTGTCAATCCCATACCTGTGGGTGTCGTCGCACTGGGGTACTTTCTTCGAGCTCTAGGGCTATCAGACAAGCAACTGCTTCTTTCTGCTGTCGTCTTCGGATATTATGTACAATTCCAATTATTTGTGAAACTGAAATAACAGTAAGCTGGCAAATTTCAAAAAACTGTCTGAATAATCTCTCAATTTCTTTGTTTCTTTGTTTAGTGGAGGGTAAAAGGTAGATAATTTGCAACATACACAAAATTATGTATGGAAACAGCTCAAGGGCAGATTTTTTTTCACGATACAACAAAACTTATACGACAGTTTGTTTTGGAGGGGATGACGTCATCACGCACACCATTTTATCGATAAAAAGCCAGTTGGATGGAAACAGGCTGAGGACAGCAAATTTCGCACATTTTTTTACGTATATTCTGTTTGTCGATAACAAAACGTCGCAAAAAACTGGATGGAAACTTGGCTATAGTTGCTTGCCTGCCACAATTTACTGAAAGAAAGACATGAATAAGTCAAAAAGGAGGGTAATCATGTCACAGCAAGTTTTAGTACTGTTGCGGGTGTCATATGACATTTGTATGGGTTTGTCTGTATGTGTATTATTTGGTCTGTGTAGTTTAATCTTGTGACATCTTACTAATCAGAGTACTAAAATAGAAGTAAGTGACCAAACTGGACAGTGTTGTCATCTTAATCATTCTGCCAAAAAACTGCAGTATCCAGAAAATTGTTATTCTAATTGTAGATGCTTTTGACAAAAGACTACATTTTTTAATTTAAACTCTTCTTTTTAATTCTACTTCTTGTATACCACTTTAGAACTTAGCACAATAAAATATGGTAGTGAAGCTTGATTTTTCTAAAGAAGTTGCACTTTTTCTTAACAAAAATAGTTCTTTGTTCAATGCACTGCTGCTTTTTTCTATATACAGTACTCAGAAAGTGCTTACTTCTGATTAACAAACACAAAATATGTCAACCTGCCTACTATTATATGAGCAGGTAATTACATTTTATATTAAATGAGGGAACCATTATACCATACAATGTGGCAGAAGGTTTCTTGCAAAACATTGTTACTTTCCTTTAATTATGACAAATAAAAACATTGTGATTATGTACGACTGATGACAGCACAAAATGACTGATTATGGCACTAAAAAAAGACTGATGCTTTTTGTTACATTTTGTTACCATAGCTTAAGAAAAATCTAACTTTAGTGCATGCAATTTTATTGAAGGACATACTTTTGGTTTACAAATCAGCTATGCTTGAACTTCAGTCATTTTACCATTGTGTTTTTTCATATATAAAGAAAATGTTGGTGGAAGAAAAAGAAAAGGAAAGGTACCAGTGAGGAATGAAGTACAAAGAGAACCAGACAGCACTAAAAGATGCAGAAGAGAATCAAATATTCCAGCTTTTAGCTATAGTCAGCCATTATTAATGCAGTTGAGGATGTTTTGTGACTAATGTCCTTTTTGTAACTTCTTAAGGTCAGATTTTTGAAACTCTTGTAACACTCAAATATTTTTATCGCATTATACATGGTGATCCATCTTTAACTACTCTGATAAAAATAACTCTTTAGAAATGTCATCACTGATCTGAGAATTCTGATTAATGCTCTAATTTGTTATAATTATTCAAAGGCAATTCTATCATCTTCTATTGCGTGGAAAATCCTAATACCTGCAAGCCAGGTTTTCAATGCCTGTCTGTGGTTCAGAGGATAAAGATTTTACTTTCTTATGCACACCTTCTTTAACCTTTAATAATTTTATATTGATATTTTTTATATTTTCCTTAACCAAGTAAGCTAAACCAATTGAACATATCGGTATTTTTGTGTAGCCAGTTAGTATATAGTTAGAAAAAATCATAATTATTTTAAAGTTTGTTTAGATTAAACAATGCTTATACTCAGAACAGCTGTGTGATTTAATAAAAGTACAAACCTGTAGCAAAATAAATAAATCAATATGTTTTAAGGAGGCACTTATGCAAGAAGAAACACAGGGCAATTGAAAAAGATAAATTGGCTATCATAATACAATAACTTTTTGAAAGAGAATAAACCTCAAATATCACTTTCTCATTTTTTTCAGCAAATATGTAGAAAATCTGAATTTCATAGTCATGGCATAAGGGATTTTGTTGAGAGCACAATTTTCACTAAACACTTTGCTTACTTTTCTACATAATCTCACTGGAGTACCATGGATCCAAGGAATACAGTATGTGCAGGCAGACATGTTGGAGTGTTTCACACAGCACACGCATGCATATGTATTTCTAATATGGGTTAGCTTTATATCACTTGCACTAAAGTCTACACGGCTACCTTCACATTACCAGGCTGAAGTGGCACACTTCTGATTTTTCACCTTAATTGGACACAAATCTGATATCTGATAGCTATGAATAAAGCAAAAACTAGCCATCTGACTTCTTTTCACCATCTCAACCTAATCATGTACAGATGACGAACTGTCTCATGTTCTCCTGTGCAAAATGCAATGCATACACTAGCTACTAGTGCATACATTTTGTTGGTTTTACTACCATGAGTTGTCTCACAAATATGCTGTTTTTTGTTGTTGGTGACACTGATAACTCATGCACAAACATATCAGTGGGTGCATGTGTTCCATTTCAGAGGACAGATGTTTTCACATTACACTTAAATACAGGCCACTTGTGAACCTTCAAGATATGCAAGTCCGATCTGAGCAAAAAAATGGAATTGAGCAATGATGATTGTGATGTGAATGTAGCCTATTTCTTTGTGGTGAAACCTGCTCTCTGAAATTAACTACATATTGTACTATCTTGGCTAAACGTTATTCATGGTCTTTATGCTTTATTTATGCTTCATTTTTAAATTAATTTTTTCTTATTTGTTTTCAAATGTGCTTATTTAGAGAAGTGTCACATAATAATAAGGTCATTCTTGGCAGCAACCAGCCCCAGACAGAATGCATTGCCAGTCTGTTGGGAGACACAATCACATACCAATCAGCAGTCACGCACACACCCACACACTGGGCCAACTGAGAGAACCTCTCAGGTTAAGGGCATGGAGCAGACAGTAAAGAAAAACTACAAGCCATTACTATTCTTATTAAAATCATTTTTATTAATTAATTCAAACTTCTTCAGTAAAGGTTTGATGTGGGCTAAAATACTTTTAATTAATTTGAACTAGACTTTGTCAGAATGTAATTTGTAACAGTAATGTTCTAAATGAAGTGAGATAACATTAAAGAAGATAATCTACTTGCTGTTTTTGTACAGTATATTTGATATGTGTTGTCTGAAGTTCTCATACATAATTTACATAATTAAGAATGATTCCTCATATTAATCAAGATGACAATTCACATCATTTGCATAAATACACTTTTATGTACAATTTTCCTAAAAATCCATGTGGCACATAAATGAAAAATGAGATCCTTTCAGACTTAAATGACTAAGAAGATATTAATCCAGCAAATTCACTCTGTGATCTAGGAATGGATATTCAAATGAGATTCAGAAACAAACTAATACATATTAGATTAGTGCACAATTTGTATCTGTATGCAAAAAAAAAGCACAGGCTTTTAGTGTATCAATTATGGACGTTAACAGTACAGCAGAACGTTTCCAGTCACATTCATCATTCCATCCATTCTTTTACTACATACCTATATATACATTGAATTGTTAATTTAATTGTTTATTTAATACTGGCAATATGGTAAGAAATAACTTTTTGAGAAGGATGAATGAAACTGAACAAAAATGCATAAGAATTATAGTCTTATAGTTCAAAATAAAGGAAAAGTAGAAATAACTAAAAAATTTTAAATTTAACAAGAGGGTCAAAATATTACATTTTTTTGTTTGATAAAGATTATTATAAAAAAGATGAGAAATAAATAATCTTCTAGATTAATCTTGTAATTTACTTGTTAGACCCAGAGATATAACCAATGTGGAGCAATTGTAGTCATTGTTCATTCTTCTCTTGCAGATATAGCTCTTGAGTTTTTATTATTTAAGTCATTCAAACATGTTACCAAGTTTCCTGCTCCCGTTTCTTTCTCCTATACAAAGATTTATGAAAATTCTTGCTAAAACATTTGTCTTTATTTCATACTTCATTAAAATTCTTTCTTTGCTTTTTGCCAGCCTGGTTAATGCTCTCATTTTTAGTGATTTTTGAGATCTATGTTGACTACACTTCTTTTTTCAGCTCTCTCAATTTGCCTAACTTCTGCTGATCTTTAAGCTACTACCTCCTGAATCAGAACCGAAGTGAAACAACTTCATTGCATAATATGACAATCAGAGAGAAACAATTGCACATGAGCCTATTTATGTAAGGGAAGGGAATTAACACATAATTGAATTAATCTTTTACTGTTTTTTGCTTTCAGTTTGACATTGTGTTTTTTCTTAATTACAAATAATTCTAATTAAATCTTAAAATATACAAATAATGTGAGATATCATTAGGCTAGATTTACATACAATAATTACAGTAGAAAATAAGATCAGGAGATGAAAGGTCTAACAAAAAGAACTGAGCAAACTTCAGAGTCAACATATAAGGTAGAATATCAAAACCTTGAAGTCAAATATTTAAAGATCAAAACAGATATTTAAATATTTGAAGTCAAAGGTCCAAAGCAAAAACTCAAAAAGCCAACCCAGAAAAAACAGGAAGCACCTAAAGAATACAAAAGCTAGAATGTTAGATGCAGAGCACGTAATTGTAATACATCACATCATTTCTGTGTCACATAACCAGCTCCAGACATAGTAACAGGAAGCCATAAGGTCACAGCCATAAAAGGACAAAATGGCGATGCCCATGATAAACACTGGTCCTAAAATGGCTTTTAATTGACACATTCAACATCCTGTCACATTTGATTTTATTCCTAATTTCAGAACTCTGACGATGTTTGCCTATAAGGACAGAAGGCGTAAGACTGAACATTGCAAAACATGATGGTTACAAACAGTAGCAACATCCAGTATTATTGGAGCAAGTGACAGAGTAAGAACATAGCTTGAACAGGCCACTCTTGCTTCTAAAATGCATCATCAATCTCTTCTGAATTTACTACAGAGCCCCTAAAGGGACATGAGCAAAAAAAAATCTTTTTTTTTTATGCACACAAGAACCTTTTTGTGTCCTCACAAGATCTTTTTGCGTGCGCTTGAGAAAGTTTTACGTGCTTACATGATCTTTTTGCAGAAGCGTTCAATAGTGTTTCTGGGATGCATGTGTCCCTTTAGGGGCTCCGTATATTTCCAGTAGACCAGTTCTGCTTCTGTTGATTTAAATGTTTCAGTGTAGCCTATTGGAAAGATGGAATCCATAGATCTATGTTTTAAGCTGGGTCTTTCGCTTAAAGATTTCGTCTGTATGCTTGCAATCGGCATTGGTACATCTATTCTGAATGTCATTTGAAGCGAATTCTGAACTCTGGAGGCTTATTTCATTGAAAGGCAACATTGAAGACATGCACACAAAAAAGATTTCATGTGCAAGAAATAAAATGTATTTATTTATTTATTGCTCGTGTCCCTTTAGGGGCTCTGTAATTTACCTACTGCTTTGCCAAGTTTTTGAATAAAAAAACTCAAACTACTTTTAATTCTTAAAAGCACAAACACAAACAAAAAAAACCTAAAAGTATTAGTAGCAGCAGTATTACATATAACTCTGTAGTCTATTTGCTTTGTCAAAGAAATTAGTTTAGATAGCTACCCTATAAACTACTTCAAATTGCTACCACTAGGAAAAAAATCCATGGCAATATTTCCAGCATTCTACAAAATTTTAAAATGTCAGAATATCTTTTAATGAATGGGGTTGTGTCAGGTTTTCTGTTGTGTTCTCAGCTTGTGCTTTAGTATCAGCCAGAGACAAACTGAAGTATAAAAGCATGTGTGTTACTGCCTTTCTGTATTTTGAATAGTTAACTTAAATAGTAATATAGATAGGACAGAATGTTACCACAGTGGACAGTAGTTATTGCTATGGCTGCTGTTCCATAACTTCAGACTCCTGGGTTCAAATCCAAGGCACTGTCTGCATGAAGTGGGGTTGTTCTCTTTGTGTCTATATGGATTCTCTGTATATTAGATTGCTTAGTGAATCTAAATTGGCACAGTATGAATGGGTGAACGTGTGTGTGTGTGTGTGTGAATCTACTCTGCTGGGCTGGGGCATTATCCAGGGTTGGTTCCTGCTTTGCCTCCAGTGCTGCCAAAATAACTTCCAGCCCCCATGAGAATGAATTGGATTAAGCAGGTTTGAAGATGAATGAACGGATGGAGTAATGTAAGATGCCCTATATTCTGTATATACATCATTAATGCAAAAAAGAAAAAAAAAATCCAGACATGACTTAAAAATATAGAGCATAATTAAAAAAGATACTCCTAATTAATACAAGTTTTGACAGTATCTTTCGTAGTAGAACATTAGATATTTTCTAACAGCTGGTAATAATGCTTTATTAATTAGGAAGACAAGTCTTACATTGTATTTTCTCTGTGAATGGTATTAAGGCATACATTATGGAAGATTCATACTTATTTTTAAATTCATCCTGCATGGTCTGCTTACAGTGGTCCTGTATGTGTTAGTAAATGTTTATTTTTCATCTTTGTTAAACACCAAATACAATAACTCAGATTTGAGATTCTACAGGAAATAATGCACTCATAACATATTAAATATTAACTAGAAAGACTGTAAGTACTTCAGGGATTTCTCATTCAAATACTGTTTGGAATTAAAAATACATTTTCATTCGTTATCTAGCCATTGCTTTTGGCTAAATTAAATATGCTTAAGCCAATAACTCTTACTATATCTCCTCTGTAAATATTTCATTTAATGGCCTTTATTAATATCTGGTTTCCAACATCTGATGGAATTTCTTTTCCTTTTAATAGAATACAGTAGAAAAACTTATACTCAGAACAAATTATAATGCTATATATTATACTGATGTAATTGCAATGCTTATCATCTGCGAAGAGCCCTGCTTACTATAACATAGAACCAGAGTATTTAGAATATTGGTTATTTGTTTCAGTTTTTTGTTTGTTTTATTCATCCATTCATTTATTCATTATCGAATTTACTTAAACCAGTTTAGAGTTGTGCGAAATGGGTATATGCTGGCATCAATGACCACAAGGCAGGAACGAACCCTACAGGAAAAGTAGAATGGGAGCCAGTTTAGAGTTAATTAATTAACCGAACATGCACATCTTTGGAATGTGTGAAGAAACACGAGGGCTACCAGATGAGAAATTCACACAGACATAGGGCAAATATGCAGACTACACAGGGAGTAGTATGGCCACATTTTGAACCCAGGACTCTGGAAGTGTGAGGTTGCAGCACTAACTGCTGCTCCACAGTAGCACTCTTTTCTTTAATAAATGAAAAAAAAATCCCTACATGCACTGCTTAACTGCATATCAATTTAACATTTTCTTTGTTATAGTCGTAAATATATATTTGATATGCATAGATTTTTTTTAAAATATTATATTCATAGACTAGAATGAAAAAACAAGAACAGGGATATTAAAATATCTAACAGTACTAGATTTAACATAGCCGTAACTGCATTAAGTCAAGAACATTGCATAATTAAATAACACAGATTTTCTTGACAGTTTTATTTAAATGGACTACAAAAGAAATAAAAGACCTTACCTATAATAAAAAGGATTTCTACTGCAATGTCACTTACAGTTGTACTTCGTGTTAAATCGTCATCTCCAATAAAGCAGACATTATATGGTACCGTCACAGCAACATAAAACGTTGCAAGTAAAATAAGCCAGTCCCAGCCAGCTTTAAAGGTGCTATAGTGTAATAAAATGAATTTAGACTTTTTTGCATCTGCAACTTTGTACTCTGGGAGGGCAGGTGGGTCTCCAAATACATTCTGTTCAAAAGAAAAGAATAAGAAAAGCCAATAGTTAGAAAAGCTACTAGTTTTTGATGTTCACTAGTACAAACATTACAGCTTCCAACATTTTTACTGAAATCATGGAAATATGCTTGTTTTACTTTAAGTTTATATTGTGCAAGCAGGGTGGACAAAAACCATAGAACAATATATTAATAGAGAACCTACACCCGCTGCACTTGGATCCCAATCTGGGTGGTTTGTCATGTGGTGGGTGCGTCAACGTGCTATAATCAGCGCATGCTCCCAACCTGCTCCTCCTCCTCATCCTACTGTAATAAGGAGCAGGCTGTCCTTTGCCTTCCAGAACAGCTTCTATCAATTTTTGGAACACATCTGTGGTCCTTGAATGAGTATACTAGGATCTTGGATGTTTCTTAAAGATGTGTTTTCCTGTGCGTTTAAACAAATCTGTGTCTTTATGTGTACTATTTCTGTATTTAGTCATTTGTAACATGTATACTTGCATTTTACCTGAGGACTAAGTGAAGAGCACTATACAAAGATAAACTGAATATGTTAAGTTTACCCAACAGCAACCTACATGTAAAATGTCATAAAAATTGGTTCAACCACTTTTACCCAATTAGCAAATAAACAACCAGCCAAATAAACTGTCAAGATGTGATCTGAGGGGTGAAATGAGGTCCGTAGTGTGCAAACCTGAAAAATTACATCAAATAAAGTCAAAATATATAAAATACAAACCTAGGATACTACAATTTTACTTATATAGAATTAAACAAATCAATCTCAGTCTCAATAACATGGCAACATCCTTCTTCTTCTTCCTCTTCATCTCTTTCTACTTCTATGTGGAGTCAATTTGCTTGATCAACCTTCTCCAAACAGCTTTTTTGGAGTAAACAGTAGAATCTGGAAGGATTTATTTATTTATTTATTTATTTTCTTTTATTTACTTTTAAGTAGGGAAGGAGGAAGTAAGGGTGCTGCCTAATTGCTGACTTACTGCCATCACATAGTAGCAGTAGAGAGTGAGCAGTGAGCCATTAGTCCTCAGCCTTTTTTGACAAAGAAAATTAGTTTTTTTTTAAGTGATCTGTCTTAGTGTCATTAGCTTATGGCTTTACCTACAAAAAACTTGACTGAATTATTGCATGGAATTAGTTGCTCCTTTGCCTTCTCAGAGCACCATAGTGGTAAACTCCATAAAAAGTGACTAGGAAGAGGAGTAGAAATGCCACCTTAAGTACAGATGCAATAAACATTCACAAGAGATCAACCTTTATACATTACCCACCAATTAAATTCTGTTTGCAAGCAAATAAAATCATGTAGTCAAAGTGAAATACTTCAACATCTGCTAAAATTGAAATTTGAATGCACCTATTTAAGGTACTGTGGAGGACACCTTCTGCATTAACTGAATTATAGTCTTGGAATTAATTGTTAAGTATTTGTTAGGGTTACTTTGGTTTGGGAAAGAATTTGATTAACTACCATGAGAAGTAAGAGAGGGTCAAGGTTAAATGTTCTTGTTCAGCAGTTATTTTCAGTATTCTTGTTACCTTCAGATATAAAAAGTGATTGCTGATAAGCTCTCAGCTCATTCCCACCTGCATCTTTCCGCTTGTCATTTGCCATAGTGAGATATTCAAATTCATTTTTCCTTTTGCAGCAAGGGGAGATTTCTCCTCTAGAACTTGTTAGACAGAGGAGTGCTGCTTCTCAAGATATGCTGGCATAAAATATGCCTTTCTTTCTTATTTGAATGGCAGTGCTTTATAAGCATATATGAGCAAGTTGCTCATTTCCATTACTAACATTGAGCCCTTTGAGCAATGGCACAGAAGATGGAAAGTACTAAAAACAGAATTTTTAAAATTGATAAGAGTAAAAATTTTAACCATTTGAATGAATGCATTGTGCACTGTAAGCAAGATTAGTAAAAGATGGTTCTTAAAATATAAAATACATAACACATTCCTTTCGTTATTATTGGCTATTTGATCACATAGTGCCACAATCATACCACTCCTCATGTTAGATTGACCCAGACTGCTTCATTCTTTTCACTTATGCAACCTTATTCACTTAAAAATTTGACTTGCACATAATAAATAATGGTGTCTTTGAAACACCCTATTAGCACCTATGCCGCACCATACAGACTATTTACAAATGATGCAGGATATGCTGAAACTGCAAATATACAAAATAGTGAAATTAAAGAGCAAAGTTACAAAAACATCTCACAGATCAGTTGCCTTATGGTAATTAATTTAAATGATTTGTCTATTAGGAAATCTTTCTATCAGTTGCCTTTAGCACTTCATTTTGCTTTAATTACAAATAAAATTTCCATGTAAATTTACAGTACTAGAATAAGGAAGTTTTACCATATGTGTTTAATTACAGCCACCTATTATATTAGTCCTGGATGACATTAAATTTAATTTTGGGTTTTATTCATAGATGAGCTGGAATTGCATTTTACTCAAGGTGAGCTCTTATTATTACTACTTTGTGTCCAGACTATAACTAACACACAGCCATTAAATGAAATAAAACCATATGATATAAATGACTGAATGCCAGTATCCTGTGATTAATCGTGACTCTAATTAACTTAGCCCAAAATTGCATAACACTGTTACTAAAACAAATCAAACTCTGCTCCTTAGGGGCAAGCTGACAGAGATGGGAGTAGATTCATACCTGGTGGCATGGATCGTGGACTATCTTACGGACAGACCTCAGTATGTGCATCTTGGGAACTGCAGGTCTGACATTGTGGTCAGCAGCAAAGGAGCGCCACAGGGGACTGTGCTTTCTCCGGTCCTGTTCAGCCTATATACATCAGACTTCCAATACAACTCGGAGTCCTGCCACGTGCAAAAGTTCGCTGACAACACTGCAATCGTGGGCAGCATTAGGAGTGGGCAGGCGGAGGAGTATAGGAACCTAATCAAGGACTTTGTTAAATGGTGCAACTCAAACCACCTACAACTGAACACCAGCAAAACCAAGGAGCTGGTGGTGTATTTTAGGAGGCCCAGGCCCCTCATGGACCCTGTGATCATCAGAGGTGACTGTGTGCAGAGGGTGCAGACCTATAAATACCTGGGAGTGCAGCTGGATGATAAATTGGACTGGACTGCTAATACTGTATTGATGCTCTGTGCAAGAGAGGACAGAGCCGACTATACTTCCTTAGAAGGCTGGGGAGGCAGCATAAAGAAAAGGGAAGCCTCATGCCTGGACAAACTGGTGAGGAAGGCAGGCTCTATTGTAGGCACGGAGCTGGACAGTTTGACATCTGTGGCAGAGCAACAGGCGCTGAGCAGGTTCCTGTTAATCATGGAGAATCTACTGCATCCACTAAACAGTATCATCTCCAGACAGAGGAGCAGCTTCAGCAACAGACTGCTGTCACTGTCCTGCTCCACGGACAGACTGAGGAGATCGTTCCTTCCCCGACACTATGCGACTCTTCAGTTCCACCCGGGGGGGTAAACGATAACATTATACAAGATTATATACTGTTACACCTGCCTCACACTCACTACCTTCCATTTTTTAACTTGCACTGCATTTTTATCACTCTTTAATTAATATTATTTTTATCAGTATGCTGCTGCTGGAGTATGTGAATTTCCCCTTAGGGATTAATAAAGTTATCTGTCTATGTTATATTTTTTAAACATCATATCTACACTTATACCTTTTAAAATATTAACTGCAATTTTATATAATGATGTAGCTGACATAACTTACATGCAACAAAATATTTCACTGTACAGTATTTTATTTTATAACACTGAAGTGGTCAGCAAAAGAATCAAACTATAGTGCTAAAAATATATCTATTTCTAACCACTGTAAAGCAGACAATAGTCAAAGTGAGATTTGCAGTCTTCTGTGACTTCTTGCCTCACCTCAAATTCATCTATATATAAAAAAGTGAAAACCCACTGAGTGATTCATCACTAGATCTCCTAAACCCCAAGTCCTAGAATTTTGAAATTTGGCATGGAAACTACTCATCCTATATGTGACTGGAAATAAAAATACTGAGACTTAAAAAATGTATGAAAGTGCATATGATGGATGACTACAAGAGTTTTCAGGTCTAGTATTTTAATTAGGAGATGGTAGAACAGAGGAGAAAGAAGGAATAGTAAAGATCCTGGACAATTTATGTACTTTAATAGACAACATAGACATATCAATGGAGTTATATCCTGATATAGAAACCTTACCTTCTAAACCTGTATCTTGGCTAAGGGAACATGGCATACTTCTGCACAAACTTATTTTGAACACAGGAGCATCACTTATGCTTTTGAGAAACTTAAATCCTCCAAAAGTGTGCAGTGGCACAAGACTGCAAATAAAAGCTTTACACAAAAATGTAATTGAAGCATGTATCTTTATTGGTTCTGGTCAGGGAGAAACTGTATTTATACTACGTATTCCTCTTATACCATCTGGCCTTCCTTGTCAATTCAAACACCTGCATTTTCCAATTAAAGTGTGCTTTGAAACAACTATTAATAAAGCACAAGGTCAGTCTCTAAAAGAGGTGGTAGTGGATTTGAGGGATGATTGTTTTTCTCATGGCCAGCTTTATGTGGTGTGCTCCAGAGTGAGTTCACCTTGCTGAAACCTGGGGGTGCTACATCTAACGTTGTATATGGACAAGTATTGTAATTTCTTCCTCAACATATTTGTTTCTAAAGTATAATTTTAATGTACAGCACAGACTTGGTACATAATCAAAAACTGAAATAAAATTGTGTCCTTATTTTTATATCACTTGGTTCACTAAAAGAGATCTTTGCGAGCAAAGCCGCTGATATTAGCTAGTATTTTTTAAATTTTTCTCAAAGTACTTCAATGAAATTGGATCAGCAGATATGTAGTGCATTGGTGGCCATATGCATAATAAATCCATAGTTATTTTTTTCCTCTGAATTTGTCAATCTGTGGTAGGGTGGTTTTATTCTTGAACTGGTTAACGTTTGTATGAAGTTTGCATATTCACTTCATGTTCTTATTTTATAGGTATTTCAGTTTTCTTCTATATTCCAAACTTGTGTACTTCAGGATAATTAAAAACAATAATTATGCCATATTTATGTCGATTACAGATGTTATACTTTATCTTGACATTATGAGTTACATCATAGGAATACATTTTGGACAGAATGCAGGCACATTATGCATATACACACCCTTTATTCACTCACAGGTTAAAACATATGTCCCGTTGTCAAGACAAAATGACAACTTGACTTTAAAAGCAAATTAATAGGGTATTAATCACAGGTCCTTGAAGCTCTGTAGCTTTACCTGATAATATTATAATACATAGCTCTTCACAGTAGTTAGGCTTAAATTGCTGCAGAGGTTAGCTCAATACAAAATGAAAAACTGATTTGTTAACTTATTAAATTGGACAAACTGAAGTTGAAGAAGTTGTTAGACTTTATCATAAGATGTTTCAGGCGTCAAAATCATTAATACATTTTATTTATATCTCTTTACATTATTAAAGAAACTAAATTTTATTTTTTTTTTACCTTTTCAGACTCTTAAGTTAAAAAAATAAAACAGTTTGTCACATTCTAAGCTACAGTATATTTTTTATTTTTATCATAAAAACATAATAAAAATGGCATTTTCAGCAATGCATGTGATAAAGAAATCAATCCAATACTTTCTGTCACAGATAATTTATTTACTTAATATATTTTATACATTAAAGTCAATGTCAGTTTTGAGCCTATTATAAAAAACTATTGAATGTAATTTTAATGTAGTGACATGAAGATGGGTAGTGGCATGTGTGTATTTTTGGTAATTAATAATTACTTTCACTAAAGAATATTTCCTTCAACATAGAGGAATTTAAATGCAAATTATCAATTTCATCAGTTGAGTTTCATCTATTTTGTTGTGTAAGCCACAATACAACTCAATCCTATGGTATAAATGGGATTATACAGCGTGAGTGCCTACCATTAGATCACAAAATTACGGTATTTCTTCTCCAGAATTCAAACAGAGGCAAGCTATAAATAATAAATATTGCAATAGAACAGCAACATCTTGAGAGCTCTTTTCTGCTGTGCACTCTGAGCTGCTACGATAGGCAGCAGCTCCCGCTACTCTGAATTGAATGAAATGTTTTCAGTTGTCAATAGCACACTCCTGTGCAACCATTTTAAATAGGTTTGAAATGTATGAAAAAGTAACCACAGCTAAATTGTTATAAAAACAATAGATACCTACTTTGTTGATTTTAATTTTGTTCTTCTCCCTTCTTTGTAGATGACCAGAGATTTGATACAGCACAGTACGGCTTCGTATTCTTGCAGAACTGAAATGTGATCCTGTTTTTACTCTCCCTTTATGTTTGTCTGTTTAGAAAATGACAAACATGTAAAACAAGAAATGAAGTGTATCCTTTAAAAAGGACTTCAGTAATATTGACATGTATATGAACATTGAAACACTGAACTGAAAATATTACAAATAAAAATGTATAACAAATATGCTATACATACAGTAAGTAAAAAACTGAAGCAATCTTTGTGATTCTGATCATACCAATATACAGATATGTGCTATCAGGGCCACAATAAAAAAAAAAAAAACTTTAATATATTAAATAATGCTGCCCTGAGGCAAGGCAAATTTTTGGCAATCAAGTGCAATTCCCCCCATATATACCCCTACATGAGCTGAAACATTTGATCCATATTCAATAAGTATTGGGATACCATGTTCATGATAAAATACCCCCCCAAAGCAGTACATCCTTGGAACAACAGGCAAATAAATAACATTTTTAGGCAAAAATATAGGGATTTAAACAATACAAAAGTATAATTGCTTTACCACTTCTGTTTGATTTAAATATATATTTTTATTGAGTTGAAACGTGGATGTTTGCTCTTCCTGCACTCTTCTTTAAAGAACTTGTCAGTTCCAAGCTAAAAGGTGCTTACCCTTTCTAGTTAAATAAATTTAAGAAAAATGTATCATAGTACCTGTTACGGACACCTTAATAACATCCCAGAAATTTACTAAATTTTACAAATTAACAATCAATATATATATAATAAAATATGTGAAAAATCTGGGAAACGAACAGCAATATCAGTTAGGCCTTGTTCACACGGGCGTTAAGTTTTTGGATAAACGAACTTGCTCTGAACGTCCTAGACGTTTATGTTGCATTTTGTGGTGGCGATCAATTGACTTCTACACCGGCGTTCGTTTGTCTCTGTCTAACGCCAGCCTGCAGCCCAAATTGTAGTTTGTGTGTTAACCTGTGGAGGCAGTGTCGGGAACTGGATATGAAAGCCCTTGTCGTTTTATTTGAGGTGCCTCCTTTCAATATGGACCATTTTTTCTATGTTAGATATTAATCTTCTTGTTTTAAAATACTCGTAATACTGCGACGTAGGGAGAGAAAAATCGCCGCCACTACTGGGTTCATCCTCTGACTGCACAACGTCGGGTTAAAGGAAGTTTTTTTGTGCTTTATGCGAAGAAATGCGAAAATTTCCGCGCAAGTTTTTTAATTACTGTCGGATGTCGGTTTCCACTTTTGATTGTCTGCTGCAGCTGGTGCAATGCCACATTGCACGCCAATCAACCAATATGCGACTTGGTGTTAGCCCCGAAGAGAGACTACTTGCCACTTTGAGGTAAGGTCCTCCGAAGCGTAAAATAAACGCACAGAAAACGAACTAGAAGCGGTTTCCTTGCGTTCGTTGGGTTTTGAACGCCAAGAAAAAGCTGCATGCAACGTTTTTTTGATGCCGTATATACGCGATGCTGGACAAACGCACGTCACCAAAGCCCGTGTGAACACTCTCATTGACTCCTACGTGTAGAAAACACTCGGCGCTTGATCCGTGCTCACCGGACGCTACGAACGCAAAAAAAACGCTCGATTTTAACACCCGTGTGAACAAGGCTTTACTGACATATATGCTTCGAAATGTGCATGCATTGTTTAGATTTCTGTATGAAAAAAAAAATTCTGTCTGAGTACCCTATATTTCCATAGTGAAGGATGCCAGCCAAATGACAGTCTATGTAAGTCCTTGATCTTTTGGCAAGCAGGTGACCTGAGGATGCCCTTTAATTGGTTGAGTTCAGACATTTCCTGGAACACAGCTCTCTGTGCCCATGACACTCCAACATCTAGTATTTGTAGAAATTAGTATTATTAGGTTATTTAATCTAATGTGATTGGACAATCGTTCAGTGTACTATGTCAAGTTGACATCAATGGTTCACAGTTCACACCTGCCTTTAAAATTATGTAACTACAGATGAGTGAGCGTGACTTTAAGAAGATGGCAACTTCAAGTGGGACTTTGGAAATCAAAGAAAATTTTGGTTATTTCTTTAATTAAACATCATTTCATAAATCATTCACTTGAAGAAAAATAGAAAAAATAGAAGATAAAGGACCTTGGACTGGACTGACCTAACTTAAGAATTCAACAGAAGGCAAGTGATTGAGGAAGAGCTTATGCATGGACTTTTTCCAGCTCTTGTTATGACAAATGATAAGCTGACTAGGAATACAGAAAGGACAGGTCTGTGTGTGTATATTATTAGGAAGAAGATCAGTTCCTGAGATTTTTAAAATTCCTGAGCTTTTAATGCTGCTTTCAGGGTTATTTTATGTAGGTGATCACTTCACTAAACTATGAATTAAAAGGGCTGAGAATGCTATGATGCCTAAGTAATGCAACAACAGTTGCCTTGATAACAAAGGGCCTCCTTTTACTAGGCATTCTATAGCTCCTGCAACTATAAGCATTCAAAACATCCAGAATGAGTAATCACAGAAGCAATTCAATGCTGTGCTAAGTAATTTTATTTACTTCATAAAACAGAAATTAAATAAAGGGATTTACTCCGGCATCTAAAAATGTTAACAAACTTGTGTGCCTTAGCAACTGGTTGAATGTTAAAAAGGAAAAATAATGATGACATTGGTCTTGAGCAATGTTACAAATATTTTCAAACTATTGTGTTTTGTTTGTCATAATTTTGATAATAAATGGAATTTCTAAAATCCTCCAGGAATTATTTCCAGTGTATCACAATACTGACATTGACTGTACTACAGTATATTTATAGCTGACCTGATGATGTGGTAACTACACATGTTTACATTATTCATAGTGTACTATAGTACTAAACACCATCCTGTATAATTATAAAACATGCAAAGACTCTGCCTTTTTTTATCATGTGTTTTATTAATATCGTGTGATTTAATAATAGGCCTACTGTTTGTTAAAGTCAAGTAGGTTAAGAAGGTTGAACTGAGAGAGAGCCAGAGAGAGAGAAAAACATTCACTTGACAGTGTTGTTCACTGTAGGCTATTATTGGTGTCTATAGTTTGGATGCTATCATACCAGTTTAATGTTTTTTTTGTTTTGTTTTTTGCATCATCGTCAGGCCATACTTTTAGTTTTCTTTTTAAAATATCCAAGAAGGATAGATTTTTATTTTTAACGGCTGGGTCTTTGAATTTGTGTTTGTGCATCTTCCAATGTTGTCTCCATTACTGGGCAGAGTTTTATTACTGGATCCCCCTTGTTTGGCTGCTTATGGTCAAGTTCTATAAACCATCTTACCTGGGTGAAAGTTTATTTGCCCACCTAGTTTCATATATGCCCAACCACCAACACATTTCTGGCTATGTTATTACTACTACTACTACTACAACTAATAATAATAATAATAATTCTCTACATTTATATTGCATTTTCCCAATACTAAAAGTGCTCTGTGTGTAGGCCACATTACATTGTGTGTATTTGTTTTTTCTTTTCTTTTCTCCTGAGCTATGAAGTGCTGCCTCAGTATGTCCCTCAAAAAACTGCTCCTCCACCCAATTCTTTTTCACTAGCTGCTACTGATGTGTATGTGTGTGTGTGTGTGTGTGTGTGTGTGTGTGTGTGTGTGTGCACATGTGTTTTACAGTCTGATTATAATCCCTTGTTTTGTGTTTTTAGCATAGTTTTATCTAGCACATAGGTGCATAAATGGTGTCACTTAGAAAAATAACAACAGCAATTCAGTAAGATTCAAAGAAAAAAATTGTTTTTCCTTGTTTTTATTTTCCTCAACTAGATTGTTTTAATACTATGCAAAACACTGATGGGTTATTAAATAGCATTAGTGTGCAGAAAAGTGGCAGATGGCTTAACATTGGTGCCCCACACCTGCTGGTGCTTGAATTCAATGACAATTATCTACCTTTTTGTAGAATTTGCACATTCTTCCTACATCTGCAGCATTTTCTTTGGAAAAAATATGAACTCAGTATGACCTGGTGTGAGAGATTTGTTTGTCCTGATATCCCATACAGGTCTAATTCCAGCTTTGTGCTCCATGAGAAGTTATCTATAATGTATTATTTGTAATTTACAGTTTTTTGAGCAGGAAAGAAGACTAGATTTATCAAAGTCACCAGTGATCAAAAAAGCAATGACCTTCCCAAAATGTTTAGTGTTACTTTATCTATATTATTATGCTAGGGACTATGAATTTAAAGTTATATTTATATTGTGTGTAATCTAAATTGTTTAAGAATTATGTTAGATGTTATTTACTATATTAGTTTTAAACATTATCTATGAAACCTGTAAAAATGTGATTTTTTGTCATGTATTTTTGATTTATACATAACTACTAGTTGTGAAAGCGCTTAACCAGCACATTAACAATCCAGTAAATAATACAAAGTATATATAAAATAATATTTTGGCAAACACATTGAGTAAACTGTTTTCCAATTCAGAAAATGATTTAAATGACTGGCTGCACAGCATGCTTGTACCCATCTGCAACAAGCACATTGATTATCTCGTCAGTGCTTCGTCAGTTTCACGTTCTTGGTAAGTAAAGTATCTCAAGTTTTGGTTAAACTGCAGATACAAAACCAGTTTCTCTTCACCAGAAGGAATTTATGTTGCACTGTTATTCTAAGGAAATCCACTGTCTCTGAGAGTGTCATCACCACTATTGCTATGTTTGTCTAGTCCAGATCATTTTATTTTGCGCAATTATTGACAAAAATGTAATCATAACATTATATATATATAACTATAACTGAAAACACCATATTACAGTACATAATATAATAGAATTAACTTATTTTCATGAATAAGGTCAGTGCCATTTATAACCCAAATAATGTTGTGTACTACACCATTTTGATGATTATGCATTAAAGGATGCTTTAAAAATAAGATAATACAAATGGCAGGATGTTTGACTGTGAATTTACTCCTCCAGAAGGACAGCAAATTGTGTTTTCTTGTCAGTTTAAAACATCTGCTGCATATGCAAGCTGCATCTATCTTTACCATTGTTAAGAGCTTATCCAAGTATAACACAGCACATAACATGATGACAATACTAACACACACCTTGCCCTAAGGATATTCCTAATTTTTCATATCTATCTAGAAACCGTATGTTTGGTATTTAAGGCTTCACCTTTTATCAATTAAATCAGAATTTTCTAATAAGGCAGATATAACTAAGTACAAATAATTCCTCGTTTAATATGCAGTTACACTCTGAATATTCTGTAGTTAGGATATAGCGGGTTGGATAATGGATGGATGTATATTTCCAATATTTAGCTGTAAGTGAAAACATTTAGAATTTCCTGTCCATATACTGTAAGCCAATGAATTCAATGTACTGTGCATATGATAACATTTAATGTGTATGTAGAGAGACTACTACAGTATATGAAATTTTCTAAATTAATGAGATGTACAGTATAACTTGCAGTAAAAAGATGATAAAGTTTTCACTTCAAAGTTGGTTGGTTTTTAATCATCTCCATATATTATGCCAGATGCGACCTTATGGCCGCCATTCAGCACATTACCAACACATGGAATATGGGCCAAGAGACAGCTTCCCTGCAGAAATCATCTGTAATTCTCTGCTATGTCAGTGAAAGAAGAGAAGCATGCAGTTTATTTTTGGCATGTAATGAATTTCACTTCACTTTATATCCGGTGAGGTCAATCTTAAGAAACTGTGATTGGTTTCTTCTCTTCTTGGGAATTCCTCAGCTACACTTTATAATTATGTTACAATGGAAAGCTTGCTGAATATAGCATATTTCAATAGTCAGGATATTACTAACTTTAGCAGAACTTACCATACCTGTCAAAATCTATTTGAAATATCTGGGTGTGTTGCTCATGCACTAAAAAATGAGCCAGATTGATGAACAAGTGAACCTTTTTATTTCTTAATATACAATATACCAAGCTTTAAACAGTACCAGTAAATATAAAATGCTTCCTGTGTTTGACCACATAATGCTGTGGCTTGGAACATAGACACATTATGTAACAAAGCTTATACCAACCTTCCTTCTTATCATCCAAGGCAATCTTCACTTTGGTGTCTGAAATATCTTTAAAAGAAGCCAGAAAAAGGACCACATCCCCCTTTTCATTTTTAATTGGAACGATGTCCAATAGGCACCAGAATGAAGCACCTGTAGGGGATATGAAATGTTAATATTAGCTAAGATAAAATGTAAATTATCATACTAAATAAAATAACTGTGTGTCGTTTAGGGACTAATACTTCTGTGTCATGTGTTAGGGATCAGTAAATCACAGATGTTAAGCTCAAACAAATCCCCCTGCCTTAGCAGTTCAAGCTGCAAATGATGCTGTTTTTTTTCCAGGAATCAAGGTTCAGATATGTTCTTACTACTAACACTCAATATTTCAAATTTCTTTATACTGCCTGCTTCAGTTACTCAGTTTGTTTTTATAAATTAGATTTAATTTTTAATATATGTTACACTGGTACAAATAAAGTAACATTTAATGTCTCTCAATTCATTATTTCATTTAGTGTTTGTTAGTATCATGTCTTATGCTGCCCAAAACCTTCTCTTGTGTTTGTTGTTGAGGACAACAATGAAAATTTCCTTTTGTTTTGAATGAGGGTGAAGCTTAAGGCACCCATGGTAAGAGCCATGAAATAATCAGAAAGATCTTCAAAGTATTTCATTCATTGCATCAGTTTTATTGGAAACCCCCTGAGGTCAAAGTTTACCATTTTAATGATCTTGCTTTGCTCCTTCTATTGCCAAACATAAAAAAAAAACTGTGCACGCAAAGCAGTCCTTTTTCCAGTTGATATTTTTGCTTTCCCAAGCTGCCAATCTTGCTTTCAGATCTTCTTAGGCTTTTCTCTTTCTCTGTAAATTCTTATCGGCTTAAGAGTCTCTGCTGAACTGTTCATCTGTAAAATACTCTAACTTTACCCCGTCCCTTAGCTTTGTAATTTGAAAATGCTGTCACCATTCTATTAGTGTACTTTTTGGCATCACAGATATTTGCTGTATTAAAGATTTTAGCTTCTTTCACAACTTAATTTTTCAGCTTAGCCTTTTTATAGGCATTACTATATCTGACTGCCTGGAGTTGTACTTTTTTTGTAATATATGCAAGCTTTGTGCACATAGTTGATGTATATACGGTATAAGAAAGGTGTGCCAGAAAATGCGGAGACCCTAAGGACATGCTTTTATAACAAATTCAAGAACACAGCTGGGTATCAGTGAAGTGTGCAATGGTAAGATGAAAATAATGGGTGGACAAGATTTACCCAGCCTCCCATTTTAAATGCACTAGAGCCAGAAGAAAAGAATAATCTGCTTTACTGCAGTTTTTAAATTAAATATATCCATTTGAATCAAGTTTTCTTAATTTGTCACACTGAATACTTCCACATTGCAGATTCACTTTTATAGAAACCATGCATTATTCTATTATAACTGAAATCGCTTGTGTTTTCCATAACTCAACAGAAATTATTTCATACATTCAGCTTAAATTATTATAGAAATGCATTATTGTCAGCCAGGCAGAACCATCTGTACTCTTTCTTCTCTTTGGTGACTTTAAAATGTCACAGTCAGATTATAACAAAAAAGAAAAGGAAAACAGCTACCCACAATTCTTAGGTCACTCCACTGGATAGGCAGGTAAAGTATATTGAATACACTATAGCTATAAAAAGAGAGCTTCTTCTCAGGAGAAAGTCTGAACCACACTGACTCACCATTCACAATAAAACGCCATAAAGATTTTTTCTCTTGAATTACAAAGTCTAAATGTTATTAACTCTCTCCGCCTCAGCAAGTTCAAAGCTGTATGTAGAGTGAAAGATTTGTTCTTTGTTCAAATGTTGCTACTTTTCTGAAAACTACAGGAGGTACAGCATTTAGTTTCAAGGCCACCGGCAGTGTGGTTACATCACACAGCAATCAAGGACATCATTGCAAACTCTCAATTATTTTTTTCTGCCTTTGTTTGAGTCTTTTTATTTTTTATTTTTTGTGACTTTCATCAGAAAGCTGGCTTGGCAGCTCACTGGTTAGCACTATTGCCTTGCAGCTGCAGGTCATTCTCTGCAGATTTGTCTTACAGTTTCTGAATAATGTTTGCAGATATTCCTTTTCCCCCCTGTATCCCAAACACATGTACAGCAGATTAGTTAGTTGTCTGATATGAAAGAGTCAGTGTGTGTGTGTGCTCTTGTTTAGACTGATGGTCTATCAGCTAGCTAATGATCTGAAAGTGGAACCAGAATACTGTATAGCTGGAAAAAATTCTTCAGTGCTTTTTTCTTTCATTTTCTATTTCCCTTGGTGCCCTCATGTTTTACTTCCTTTATATTTACTCAGTGTGAAACAACATCCTTTCTGTGTGTTGTTTCTTTATTATTGGTTTACTGTATTTGTGCATTTATGGCACTATATCTCCAATATTGCACTAAAATGCAATTAAACTCACTTTCCTTAATTATCTTTATTTTTCATTCTTTTAAAATTAATGTACTGTATGATGTTTGTATCTAGAGAAAAGTTAACCATTTGCATAGCACTGCTTCATACTACTTCATGTACATTATTACTGGTTCTTCAAACAAGCTTATTGATACATCCAAATTTTATATGATTTTATAAAGTAAATATTCAGATTTTTTACATCCCTTCCATAAAGAGAGGCTGACGCTCTGTGTGATCCAAATACATGACTTTCAGAGTAGACTGCTGAAATGATAAATCATGTAGTGAACTGCAGCTTTAGGCAGCTGTGAAATCTACAGGATATCTCTAAGGTAACCTTCATCTGAGTTTCGCACAAATAACTTATCACATTTGAATGGAAATACTGTATACCTGAAATATTATTTAAAGGGAGAAATAGTTAAAAAAATGCAAAAGAAATTTTACAACAATTTATGAGTAAATTAAAAAAGTTGAATTAAAGGTCTTAGTCTCAACTGTGAGGATCATTTCTTATCAAGCAATCAGTTCCAATACCTTGTTGCCCTTCATATTTAATTAGCTATTGTGAAGGATACTGGGGCATCAGCAAGCCCAAACCCCAAAATGAACACACAAGCCCAGTCCTGAGTTCAAAGTAGATTTATTAATCATTTAATCAAAACAATAAAACTGGATCCATTAAGATGCAGAGTTAATAACTGCACATATTGTAATAAATAAATAGAAATTTAGAAATATAATTCCAAATTCCAAACGTTGTTCTAAACAATAGATTTTGTCTGATAAGTGACTGGAGTCATGTCCATTGGCTGCCATCAGCCTCTTCATTTTGTTTTAGTTCATTCTTAAAAGTCATACCTGTTTGCAGTGTTTCAGTGTTCATTCTTTATTATTATAACAAAGCCATCTCACTGGTGTCAACTAAAAGACCAGACCTGTGCAGATTATAAAAAAAAACACCCTCATGGAAAGTCTTGAGTAGAGGATGAGATATCAGGGATCTCAAAAAATGTGATAGTCTGATTTTAGTGATTTCATGAGTACTGTTTTCCAATGTTTGTTACTTACTTTTAGGGTTATAATCTTTGTTCAGTATTGTAAATTACAGCTTTTACTAAAACCACAGGTGCTATTTGTATGTAGAATTATGTTCATGCAGGAGATTTAATTGTATTAAAGAGAAAGAGAACAGAGTTATTACAATCAAGGTGAAGTACAGCCAGGGGCGGTCCTAGCCTGTTTGGTGCCCTGGGCGAACACACACACACACAGACACATAAAACATATTAAGGATTGTACATTAACATATTTTATTGTAAAAACTGTTGTCGGAACCATACTGAATTTGACCAGATGAACATATATATATTTATATAAACTTACTTACATATAAATTGGAAGAAATAGAACTTCAAATATAAAACAAGCGCACACAGAAGTCAAAATAAGACATACATATAGCAATTTTAATATTAAATTAGGGTTAGGGTTAGGGTTAGTATAAAAGGCAGATACAATTAAAATAAGGCATTCCTAAATTGCACAATTAACATGATTGCACTTCGCACAACACACACTGATATGAAATAATTGTCATCTAAATCAGGACCTTTCCTTCCTTGATGCAAAGTCATCAATAATGTCATCATATGAAATCTGGTTAGCAATTGCATGATTGATGCTGATGATGGCAAGGTCAGTGAGGCGTTACTGAGACATAGTGGACCTTAGATATGTCTTCACAAGTTTCAGCTTTGAAAAGCTCCTTTCTGCTGAAGCCGCAGTTACAGGTAGAGTAACTGCAATTCTCAGAGCAGTCCACAAATTTGGGTATATTTCTGAGAGTCCACTGTCATGCACAAAGTTCAGCAGCTCAAGAGAGGTCATAGATTTTGATGGTAAATCAGGCAAATTCTTAATCTCCTGTGCAAGCCTTCTGCCATCCACGTCTGATTGGTCCTAAAAAAGCAAAGTAGCACTGAGGGCCTTACACTGTTCAGTGAGGTCATCATTTGAGAGATTTGGAAAATGTATCAGTACTCCAAATTTCTTTCCCACATTTTCCAATGTGGTGAATCTCTCTTGGATGGAAGACACTGCAACATCAACAACAACATTAAAAAAGGTCACCTCCAGCTTCTTTAGGGCATCACTTAATGGCTCATCAAACTTTCTGCCAATACCTTGTCCCAGGTACTCTGTAACAGTGTAAAGAGACCTGGAGCCCTCCAGAAAGAGGGTCACTACACTAGAAAGCTCAAGAGGATCTTTCTGTTAATTTTGTACCAGGTTATTACCAACCATTGTGAAGACTAGAAGTGCTTGTTGCAAGGAATTCAACCCCATTACATCACTTATAAGATGGATTGGAATGAGGAAGTAAATATTATTCATTACCTGAAGTAATCCTGAAAAAAGTTCTACTCAGAGAATGTTCTCGTAAAAATTCTAATACTCACCAAATCTGTGTCAGCTAAACATTTTAGGTTCAAGCATCCTTTATATAGTCTAATAAAGTGCCTAAGTAAGATTCCAAAAGGAGGCTATGAAGTTACTGAGACACTCTGGTAAGAGGCCCCTTTAAATCTTTTCATATAAAAAGCTTGGAAGTGTGAATTTGCATGCCTGTGGCTTTGTTTAATGTCTGCTTGTGAAAGAAAGAAATGAAAGATATCCTCTATAAACCCTTATTAGGCATATTTCAGCAGTCACTTCAGAAAGGAGAAGTATCTGAGGACTGGAAAGTTGCAAATGTGACTCAAATCTTCAAGAAGGGAGTCAAAATTGATCCTAGTAATTATGGAGCAATTAGTTTTACTTCTGTGCCATGCACAATTATGGAAACTATTATAAGAAATAAATTTTAAAAAATCCAAAAATGAAAATAATATTGTAAATAACAGCAAGAATGGGTTTATGAGAAGAAGGTTCAGCCAAACCAATCTTTTAGATTTTGTTGAATAAGCAACCGCAATAGTTCACAAAAACAAATCAAATGGCATAATTTATCTAGACTTTCAAAAAGCACTTGATCAACAGATTAATTCTGAAACTAGAAGCCGTAGGCATTAGAGGTAACATACAAAACTGGATCTCTGGTTGGTTAACCGGCAGGAGACAAAAAGTACAGATAAGAGAAGAATGCTCCACATGGAACAAGGTCATCAGTGGAGCCCCTCAGGGGTCTGTCCTTTACTTTACTTCTACATTACGTTTTCTGATTGATATTAATGACATTGATTCTGATATACAGGGTGGGCCATTTATATGGATACACCTTAATAAAATGGGAATGGTTGCTGATATTAACTTCCTGCTTGTGGCACATTAGTATATGTGAGGGGGAAAACTTTTCAAGATGGGTGGTGACCATGGTGGCCATTTTGAAGTCGGCCATTTTGGATCCAACTTTTGTTTTTTCAATAGGAAGAGGGTTATGTGACACATCAAACTTATTGGGAATTTCACAAGAAAAACAATGGTGTGCTTGGTTTTAACGTAACTTTATTCTTTCATGAGTTATTTACAAGTTTCTGACCATTTATAAAATGTGTTCAATGTGCTGCCCATTGTGTTGGATTGTCAATGCAACCCTCTTCTCCCACTCTTCACACACTGATAGCAACACCACAGGAGAAATGCTAGCACAGGCTTCCAGTATCCATAGTTTCAGGTGCTGCACATCTCGTATCTTCACAGCATAGACAATTGCCTTCAGATGACCCCAAAGATAAAAGTCTAAGGGGTTCAGATCGGGAGACCTTGGGTGCCATTCAACTGGCCCACGACGACCAATCCCCTTTCCAGGAAACTGTTCATCTAGGAATGCTCGGACCTGACACCCATAATATGGTGGTGCACCATCTTGCTGGAAAAACTCGGGGAACGTGCCAGCTTCAGTGCATAAAGAGGGAAACACATCATCATGTAGCAATTTCGCATATCCAGTGGCCTTGAGGTTTCCATTGATGAAGAATGGCCCCACTATCTTTGTACCCCATATACCACACCATACCATCAATTTTTTTGTTCCAACAGTCTTGGAGGGATCTATCCAATGTGGGTTAGTGTCAGACCAATAGCGGTGGTTTTGTTTGTTAACTTTACCATTCACATAAAAGTTTGCCTCATCACTGAACAAAATCTTCTGCGTAAACTGAGGGTCCTGTTCCAATTTTTGTTTTGCCCATTCTGCAAATTCAGTGCGCCGATCTGGGTCATCCTCGTTGAGATGCTGCAGTAGCTGGAGTTTGTAAGGGTGCCATTTGTGAGTAGCTAATATCCGCCGAAGGGATGTTCGACTAATGCCACTCTCCAGTGACATGCGGCGAGTGCTACGCTGTGGGCTCTTGCTGAATGAAGCTAGGACAGCCACTGATGTTTCTTCATTAGTGACAGTTTTCATGCGTCCACATTTTAGCAAATCCAACACTGAACCAGTTTCAAGAAACTTAGCAAGCAGTTTGCTAACTGTAGCATGGGAGATGGGTGGTCTCGTAGGGTGTCTTGCATTGAAATCTGCTGCAATGACCCGGTTACTGCGTTCACCAGACATCAACACAATTTCTATCCGCTCCTCACGTGTTAACCTCTGCGACATGTCAATGGCTGTAAACAAAGAGAAACTTGTAAATAACTCATGAAAGAATAAAGTTACGTTAAAATCAAGCACACCATTGTTTTTCTTGTGAAATTCCCAATAAGTTTGATGTGTCACATGACCCTCTACCTATTGAAAAAACAAAAGTTGGATCCAAAATGGCCGACTTCAAAATGGCCACCATGGTCACCACCCATCTTGAAACGTTTTCCCCCTCACATATACTAATGTGCTACAAACAGGAAGTTAATATCACCAACCATTCCCATTTTATTAAGGTGTATCCATATAAATGGCCCACCCTTGTCAAATTCGTAGATGACACTAAAGTTGGAGAGACAGCAGACATTGAGGATGCAGTACAAAGAATTCATAATGGCATGCAGAACCTTCAGAACTGGGTGAACACCTGGAAAAAGCAGTCTAATAATAGAAAAGTGCTACACGTGGGCAAAGGAACATCAGTTATAAATACAAGAATGAAGACACTGTCACATAAGAAGTAACCTCTGAAAAGGATTTAGGGGTATATGTTGATGCAACATTTTCATCGACTAAGCTATGCACAATAGCAATCAAAAAGGCAAATAAAATGTCAGGTTATATCATAAAAATTGTTGAATTTAAGTCAAGGTATGTAATGCTTAAACTATATAATGCACTTGTGAGACCACATCTAGAGTATTGTGTGCAGTTCTAGTCACCACGGTATAAAAAAAGATATTGCAGTACTTGACACTATGCAGAGGAGAACAACCAGGAACCAAGGACTTAAAGACATATCCAAATCTGACAGACTCAGAGAATTAAACCTGTTCAGTCTTGAGCAAAGGGGACTGTGCGGTGACATAATCCAGGTATTTAAAATCCTCAAAGGCATCCAGCAACATTCTTTCAGTTTAAGGGTGAATTACAAACTCAAGGACATCAGTGGAAATTAAGGGGAAGTGCATTTAAGACTGAAGCTGGGAAGCACTTCTTTACACAAAGAGCAAACTTACTGCGACATGTAGTTGAAGCAGAAACCTTGACAACCTTTATGAAAAATCTTGATGAGATATTGGGAATATTAGCTATTATTAGCTATTATTTGGGATTATTAGCTAAACAAATGGGCTTGATAAACTAACTGGTCTCCTCTTGTTTCTTATATTCTTATGTTTTTACAAGTGAAATACATTTTGGCTGTGTGACAATCTGTAACATCTTTTAAAAATATTCACTACAAAAGAACATTTGTGTTATGGTCTTGCATATCATATATTATATGTAGTGTGAAACTGGACATCTAGTTATATATATAACAATAAAATGTTATTAAACATTTTAAGAATTTCAAAAGAACACAGTTACATCAACAGCCAGGGAGCTGAAACAATTCTGGACCTAGATTTCCATTTTGCCTGTGTTTAGTTATAAATCATCATTTTACCACCTACATTAATTGTTTCGTTTTTAAAAGGTTTGAAGCATTTTTTATATTGTTTATTTTTTTTATCATTATGTTAATTGATGTCATTACTCTTCAATGTTTTATGAGTTTTACTGCATTCACTGCTATTTTATATTTTCAGCATGGCAGTAGCCATTTTGTATATGGTTGCTGTGCTTCCATGAGGATACGTGAAAAAGTGAGTCCCTGCCTATTTAAGATGGTGGCACTTAGCAGCTTGTTATCTGAGTACTGGATAAACGCTAAAAGATTATTTTTGGAAACATTTCATTCTTTTGTTTTTGTGTTTTGGTTTACTTTTTTTATTAATGAATGTATAACACTATTTCTGAACATTTCTCACTGGTTCCCGCCTGGTATTTATTACAAACACTGCCTCTGGCTCCTCCCAGCCAGTATTTGCTGCTATGCAACCATAATCATCACATTATAGAAATGCAGGGCAAATAAAACAGAGACCTTAACTACAGGCTGTGATGCTAGCATTGTGCTTGTTTGCCCTTATGAGAGTGTGTAGTGTAATGCCCCCAAGTTCTTTAAATTCTCATGTTTTAGTGTTTTGGGTGATTATGACCTTTTCCTTGTTTTTTGACTCTGCCTTTGACTTTTAGCTTTTTTATCATTTGCTTCTTGGATTGCAGCCAGAAATTAAATATACTTTATTAGTACCTGTTTCTCATGGTTTCTATCTCACACACTTGTCTGTACCCCAGTCTCATTGCATGTTGTCAGTTGTGCTTTACAAAACAATATGCCATGCTGCACACAGAATAGTGTTGTATGCACCTCTGCTTCTGTGGTTATGTCTTGCCAGCATGCACCTAACAAAGGCCACTGATTTATGAAACTGCTGAATCTATTCCGGTGACTGCAACCTGAGGTACTTGAGAATATTTGGTTCTTAACCCTCTTTTCCCAAACTATGAATGCTGTGTACTCTTTTATAATAATAATTGATTAAGGTTCTAATTTGCTCCCCAAATAAAATGTTTTATATACTGTAACCTGAAAATCCTGGCTATTGAACCATGTGTGTTCTTGAAAATAAATCTGTACCATGGTAGATACAATCAAAATATAATATCAACATGAACACCTATGGAGGAAAAATAATGTTTCCCTTTCATTTGCATGACTTTAGTGTGATAGTAATATTTTTATTTATGCTACATCTTGGTAGTACATGGACGAGTGCTACAGCCTCACAGCTCCAGGAATTTGTTTAGGTACTGTATGTGCAAGCTGAGATTGACTGATGAAAGATAAAGTAGCTTTGTGCAAGTACAGTACATGTGAGTGATTGTATTACTGTACCTCTGATACAATAGCTTCCAGAACAGACTCCTGTCTCCTGACAACCATATGGTGGAAGACTTAGATTTTAATAATTTAGAAAACTAGGGGGCTTCGCCCCCTGCTCGCTTCGCTCGCCAACACCCGTGTTTGGTTTTCTAGATACACACTTTTAAGATTTTATTTTTCTTTGAATTGTTGCTATTTCATTAGTTTCACTTTTATTTCAGAACTTCTGTAAAAACAATATTTGGAATCTTGAGTGTCCTAATATGCTGAATCTTTTTAATGAGGTCAGTGAGACATGTGTTTAATGACTTTGTACCATAATTCAGGATAGGTTTCTCTGTTTGGAATTTCAGCACAGACAAAACGATCTACATCATCAGCAGTTAATATTTTTTTTTTTTTGCAAAGTAACCAATAAATGCATGTGAGGTAAACTCCTTTTTTGAAATTCTCCGACTTAAACTTTAAAGCCTTACAATATTTACATATTTCTGACATATCACCTACTTTTTGTCTATATATTCGATCTCTAGTCACCTTTTCGTTATTTCTCTGCGTAATAATTTCTCTTTTTTTGTGCTAATGCGATGTTTACTTTCTTTGTTTTAACACTGTTGTTTTTTTCTGCTTTCATATTCTGTATATTGGTCTGCATGTGTTTCATGCCTACGTTTTTTTTGAGTCTTTTGAATTCCAGTTTTTATTATCTCTAATCTGTTCTGCATGTGTTTGGCCCCCTTGTTTTTTAACCTCTTTATGACATTTTACTTTGTTTTCTACTCTGTCTTTTATTTATGGCCTTGCTTTGTCCTGCTTTTTTTTCAATGACACCTGGTCCGTTGTGATTATTTTCCTTTTCGAGTAATAATTTCCATTTGTTTGTGCTACCGCGATCTTTACTTTCTTTTTTTTATACTTTCTGATTTTCCTATTTTCATATTCTTTATTCTTTAACTTTCTCCACATGTGTATTATGCCAATGTTTTTTTTTTTTTTAAACCGTTCGAATTCCACTGCTTCCATAATCTCTAACCTGCTCTGTATGTGTATAGCGCCAATGTTCGTGAACGTGTTTATGAAGTTCTACTTTGTCTTTTACTCTCTGTCTTTTAATTCTGAGCTGGATTGAACATGCTTTTTTTTCAATTCCACTTGTTCCGGGCTGATAATTACTTTCCTTATTTTCTGAATTTGGACCTAGATTCTTCTTTTTCTTTTTTTTCTCTCCAATACATTTGTGTCTCTTTTCTCCACTCTGCTTTCTTCTTCACTTAGTCGTCTACGTTATATTTATAACGTATGCTTTATATACGCTGAGTGCCCTGGATCTGTGTGTGCTCAAAGCTTCTTTTACACGATTGAGTGTTTTGCTGCCTCTGGGCTTATTTGATATTGAATGTAAGTAGGGCGTGTCTTGCAAGAATCTCATGTTCAACATCATCGCTAGACGGTTCTGGGTCAATCTCTTGGCACAAAGTCTTATGTTTAAGGTCCCCACAAGACGCTCCGTGGCCAATCTCTTTCATCTCGCAGTTTCTTTTAAGTGTCTTCCGTGATCTTCCGAAGATCAAATCTCGACACCCTAGTGTTTCTCTCTAGGATTTTTTTTAAAAACAGAGACATGTACACATGGCATGATATTAAGGTGTGTTCAATGATTTAGTTAACCAATTTCAAAGTTGGAGTATTTTAAAATTATTTTTGTTTATTAAATATGTTTGGTCTCAAAGTGATAATAAAATGCAATTACACTCGTTATTAGACTACTTTACAGGATACAGTTAATAAAACTTTACAAAGTCATGCAATTAAAAATGTTTACTGAAGTTTCAAGCTAAAATTGTTGGAACTTGATGGATAACAGATCATTGAGGTGCTTTGCTGATAAATAGTAGTATCAGAGAAATACTGAATCATTGTGATCTGCATATAATGAAACAGTGAGGTTGTTTTTAGTATAATACTGACTACATATTTGTTAATTCTACGCTTAGAGAGGAATGCATAAATAATTCCTTTCTTTTTACATTCATTTAGATATGTAATTTTTTTCTTTCTTTTTCTTTGTGGTTATCTTACCTGAAGCAGCAGGGGACACAAGCTGCTGTACCAATGGCTTCCCCAGCCTTTGACTAACTTGTATTGGAGATCTGTTTTACCAGGAGTGACTATCAGATGAGTAAAAGAGGAATATATGAAAAACAAACTGAAGTAACCCAAGGAAAATTTGAAACAGTAAACTAATCCGTTTATGAATTTCCACAGAATGTTTTTCTGATAATTTTCCAAATTCACCAGTGCTTTTCAACAGGAGATTTTTCAGTTTTAAAAATCTGAACATCACGCTGTTTCTTTGAAGAAGAACTGTGCCAAATTTCAACAAAATCAGTCCACTGGGAGCCAAATTGTTTCATGCGGACTGTCAAATAGATGGACAGACAAACAGTCTATTGTAGTAGTTGCTTTCCTCATTATATGCAAACACACCTATACTATTGAATACTGAAATGCAATGTAAAAAGTAGGAATTGACTGACTGAAAGTAATATACTTTGCATTGAATTAATCATATAAACACTTAAAACTATACATTTAAGAGCACATATACAGTAGAAGAGGTATCCCATATCAGCAAGTAAACATAAACAACTATGTGACCAAAAATTTATTAATTTGCATGCATTAACACATTAATAGAGAAACGAAGTGTTACATGTTTAACTTACCTCTGCAGAACATCTCAACATCTTTTGTAATATTTGTAATTTAATAACATCCAAAAAGAGAATTATATTGAAATGGGCAGCACAGTGGCACAGTGGGTAGCGCTGCGGCCTCGCAGTTAGGAGGCCTGGGTTCGCTTCCCGAGTCCTCCCTGCATGGAGTTTGCATGTTCTCCCCATGTCTGCGTGGGTTTCCTCCCACAGTCCAAAGACATGCAGGTTAGGTGCATTGGCGATCCTAAATTGTTCCTAGTGTGTGTGTGTGTGTGTGCCCTGCGGTGGGCTGGCGCCCTGCCCGGGGTTTGTTGCCTGCCTTGCGCCTTGTGTTGGCTGGGATTGGCTCCAGCAGACTACCGTGACCCTGTAGTTAAGATATAGCGGATTGGTTAATGGATGGATGGATGCACAATATGCATTAAAATAACAATTTTTTAAAAAAACATTTTAATGACAGAATCTATTTTTTATACAAATAATTTCAAGTTATTGACAGTAAATAGATGTGATATTCAACAAAGTTAAATAATGTTTATTGTGACTCTAGTCTTTGAAGTCATCTTCTGGCCTGCTCATAGCAAAATGATTTCTAGAACTGCCTTCTGCCAAGCCTGCCACATTCCTGCCAAGGATATTATTTGAAATTAATCTCAGTCACAACTATGCAGATTTGTTACCCCTTTCTGTATTGATAAAAAAGAGCAGTGAATTGGAGATACTTTAATTAAAACTGTTTAATTTACATATGCTCATTACATGCTGAAAATGTTGATATGGTTTTATTATTGATTTGTAAACTTTATCCTTCATCAATGCAATGACCTATACAGGGCTATTCTTCTGCAAAACTAGTAACTCAGAGAATTGCCTTTTTTACTACTCATCTATTAAATCTGTTTTATACGATTTTCACAATTTAGGAGTCAGAGTCTATCACAGCAAGTGCAAGATGAGGACCAATCCTTCTCTGGGCAAACCCAGGTATAAATACCAGGCACCAACTTAGAGTCTCCATTTTAACTAATAAAGTACAGTATTATGAAGCATACTGTACATACTCCATGTAGATGGTGACTAGTCTCCTGGAATTGTGAGGCAGTAGCGCTAACCACTGGGCTACTCACTTCTTTTATAACCATTTTTACTGTTTGTCCAACTATGGTTTCTTGAATAATGATTGATTTCATATGACTAGCAACAAGATGAAGATTATCAAGTATCCACACTCACCATTCTTTTTATAAAACATGATCTCCCCCTTGAATTCCTTTTTTTCCTCTAAGGTCTTGTCAATGAGAAGGATTATCTGTTCATTTGTCTCCGTGCCATACAAAAACTTACAGCTACAACTCTTCTGCATAACTTCAGTCCGTGCAAATCCAGCCAATTCACAGAATCCATCAGAGCAATAAACTATTGGAAATCCCTTTGACACCTGAGCATTTGCAAGAATGAAGTTACTGTCTGAAAAAGAACAAGTACAGAAAGAAAATTAGAAAGAACATTATAGGCAATTTTTAGATTAAGCATTTGGTGCAAACATGGCATTTTAACAGAAACCAAAAATTTGAGAGACTCCTATGACATGGGCAAGACAAAAGCTACAATGATGCACTTCTAAAACAAATTAAGCTCAAAAAGAAGGCTCAGTTCTTTTATAGTGAACTACAGATTCTTTGCTTTTATTTTTTTGTGTTCCTACTTTCTGTTGTGTGTTTCATTTGTATTTATAGTTATTATTTACTTACTTCACATTTGTGTTTTCCAGATACAACAGTCATTTCAGTGACAAACTTCATGATGATGTTTCCTCTTTGACTCATCCGACAGTGACCTTCAGGATGTACTTGAGCGATGCACAGCCAAATGCAAATTAGGGATGAGGATGAGAACCTCCAAATCTGATGTCATGATTCTCTCCCAGAAAAGTGGACTACTTTCTCCATGTGAGAGGGAGAGGGCCCTCTGCTTATAGTGGTTTCTGATTTTCTCACTCAAGTTTCTCAGGATTTTATTTACAAGTGATGGAAGAAGAGAACATGAGATTGACAAGCGGATTAGAGCAGTTCTGTGGGTGCTGTGCTGACCTATAGTTGTGAAGCAGAACTTCAGCCTAAAGACAAAACTCCCAGTTTAAAGGTCGATCTACATCCCTGTCTTCATGTATGATCATGAGCTGTGAGTAACGACCGAAAGAATAAGATCACAAGTACAAGCATCAGAAATGAAGTTTCTCCATAGGGCCACTGGGCTGACACTCTGTAAGGGTAAGAAGCTCAGCAATTTAGTAGGGACTCACAGCAGCATTTCTGCTTATCCAGACTGAATGGTGCCAGTTCATATGTCTTGCTTCGGATACGTCCTACAGGGCAGAGACTGTGCAGCAGAACTGGGACACAGGAAATTAGGAAATGTCTGTCTTTATAGGGTCCCACAGTCGACAATGTATATCAGAGGAGAAACCAAGCCATGAGGTCGAAAGTAATTACCTGCAGTGTTTAGAGACAGAATTGTGTTGAGAACTGAATATGGCTATCAAAAAATTCTGCAGCATTGAAAGTCTCAAAGAGCACAGTGGCCTCCATAATTCTTAAATGGAATAAGAGCTGACAGCCTGGCCAAACTGGGCAATCGGTGGAGAAAGGCCTTGATAAGAGAGGTGACAAAAAACCTGATGGCCATCCTGCCAGAGCTCTGGTGAACATATAAAGAGGTGGGAGAAATTTCTAGAAGTACATCCACCATTGTAACAGCTTTATGTCAGAATGGTCAGATGAGAAATAAAAGCACACTTGGAGTTTGCAAAAAGGCACCCAAAGGACTATCAGACTATGACAAACAAGATACTCTGGTCTGATGAAAACAAGATTGAACTGTTTGACCTGAATTCTAAGTGTCACGTCTGGAGGAAATCAGGAACTACTCATCACCAGCTCATTACCATTCCAACAGTGGAGCACAGTGGTAACAGCATCATGCTACAAGGTTGTTTTTCAGAGGCAGGGGCTGGGAGACTAGCCAAGGTCAAGGGAAGGCTGAACAGAGCAAAGTACAAAAATATTCTAAATGAAAACCCATTTAAGAGGGCTATGGGTCTGGGCACAAAGCAACGTCAACAAGGGACTGGCTCTGTGAATGTTTTTGAGTGACCGAACCAGAGCCAAGACTTGAACATCTCTGGAGAGACCTGAAAACAGCTCTCCACTGACAGTCTCCATCGAACTTGACAGAACTTCAGAGGATGTAGAGAGAACAATGGCAGAAAATCGCCAAATCCAGGAGGAAAAGCTTGACACGTCATACTGTACATAAGATGACTCCAGGCTGTAATCAATTTTTTATTTTTAATAAATTTGCAAAAAGAATAAATTGTGAAGGCACTTCTCCAAGAAAAGCTCACATCTGTAGCTGGGGAAAGGAAAGTCTAGGCTGACCTCCCTGGTCTGCGGCCACTCTGGCCCTCACCAGGAAATGCAGCTTGAGATGATGGGATTAGATCTTGAATTCTTGGTTCTTATTCAGTAAATAAAAAGACTAAAATGAATCACAATATGTGTTTTAATTTATTTAATACTAGCCGTCTCCCACGGCTCTGCCCGCGTAGTAGTGAAACAGAACAGTGAGGAGGGCCCTGCATGGTTCTCTACTCATGACATCACGCCTCACTCTCCCCTTAGCCCACAGCCTCTGTCTCGGTTTAGCACAAATATATCACTCATTCAAGAGAACTATGATTCTTAGCACAATGAGAGAAGTCGCAAAATACACTTGAACGTTCAAGCAAATTATAGAAAAAAACCTGATCTAAATCCGTTAAGTAGTTCTCTCAGTCGCTAGCTAAGCGGAGGTAAGGAACCCCCTGAGGCTGGCGCGTGAATGAGGAAGGCCCTACCTCCCTCACCTCAGCCCAGTGCGTGTCTCTCAGATTCGTGCAAATAAATTGGTACAGCAAGCTAACTATGAAACATAGCACAATGAGAGAAGTCGCAAAATCAATCAGAATGTTCAAGTAAATTATTGAAAAAAAAACAATTTAAGTCCACTAAGTAGTTCCTGCGTGAAAAATGGACAGACATATATACATACAGACAGACAGACAGATGTTGGATTTTATATATATAGAGAGAAGTGAAAAATTTACATTTACTAATTATGTACTACACACAAAAGTGGCTAAAGTCATCAGAATATAAAGGTGGTAAATAATATGGAATAGGAACACTTTCAATAATTCCACTTTAACTCACATATGCTTTCTACTTCTACCAAAATGCATTTTGTACCCAACAAGTTTTTCTGAGTATTATAAGATAGTGGTTTTGAAACATCACTCCTAGATGGACTAAAAGCCAGAAGTCTGCATGACCATCATGATCAAGTCCTTCCGTGAGAACCCTAAATACAAAGAGGACTGTTTTATTTATGTGAGGTAGAATGCCCAGAGGGGACTGGGTGGTCTCATGGTCTGGAATCCCTGCAGATTTTATTTTTTTCTCCAGCCGTCCGGAGTTGTTTTTTTGTTTTTTCTGTCCTCCCTGGCCATCAGACCTTACTCTTATTCTATGTTAATTAATGTTGACTTATTTTATTTTCTTACTGTGTCTTTTATTTTTCTATTCTTCATTATGTAAAGCACTTTGAGCTACATTTTTTGTATGCCAATGTGCTATATAAATAAATGTTGTTGTTGTATATTGTGGCATATGGCCGGTCTTTATCCCGGCCAATACCCCCAGGCCACCAGATGGAGCCCTCCCTGTAGCATGGAGGTGCCCCGAAGACAGGCAGGGATTCCTGGAGAATGGAGTTTTCATCCACAGCCCTGCTGGATACCATGGGGGCTGCAAGAGGACGCTGCAGGGAGGAACAAAGAGTATTTGCCTTACACCCCGGGAGTATGTCCGAGTCAAATGGACAAGAGGAATGACGTGCTTCTGTGTTGAAGAAAAAGGACTTTATCTGACCTGGAAGTGTTCCTAGTCACATGGACAGTAAGAGCGAAACACTTCCGGGTCAAGGACTATAAAGGATTGTGGGAAATCCTCAGACGACGAACTGAGGTGGGTGGAAGGGTGGCAACGCGTCTGGGAGTGGTGGATTGTGATTATTGATTTAGTATTGTGTTTATTTATGAGTATTGTGGGTAGGAGGGTGCATTGTGAACTGTACAGTTCAAATAAAATAATAATTTTGACTTTTATCTGATGTCTGACGTATTGTCCGAGGGTTCAAGAGGACAGTAGTGCCCCTATCTGTCACAATATATATATATATATATATATATATACTAGCATAATACCAGTGCTTCGCAGCAGAGATGTAGTGTGTTAAAGCAGTTATGAAAAAGAAAAGGAAACATTTTAAAAATAACGTAACATGATTGTCAATGTAATTGTTTTGTCACTGTTATGAGGGTTTCTGTCATCAAGGATTTGATTATTTCATTATTCCTTTCAATCAGGTTCGTATTTGGAGGACGTGTTGTGTTCAAGTTACATTTCATGTTTGTCAACCGTTGTAAAGATAACAGGTTTCATTCATCGAAGTGTTCACTACCCAAATCGCTACTCGTGAATCTAGGATGTTTAACAGGCATTTTAAGGCATATTAAGTTGTGGATTTGCCTGCGAATATTTAGCGGCAGCGTCTCTATTAACTTGTGGATTTTTCTATGAGTATTTAGTGACAGCGTCTCTATGAACTTGTGGATTTGCCTGCGAGTATTTAGTGACAGTGTGTCTATTAACTTGTGGATTTTTTTGCGAGTATTTGGCGGCAGCGTCACAAAGTTGTTTCCGTCTAGCTGCATCAGAAAATGTACCACGACATCTGACACGCCTCCTTTTTACTGTTATCTCACAGCTTGGACTGCTGCTGTCATAATCGGTTTGAGTTTCATGGTTTGTTTCATTTATGTTAGTATTTGCAGGACTTGTGTTGAAGTGACATTCTGCAACTATTAAGCGTTGCAAGCATACAACCGGCTTCATCGATAACTTCGCATCCAGCTTTTGAGAGTTGAAACATTGATAAACATCAAAGTGTCCACTACTCAAATGGTCACCTGTGAATATAAGATGTTTAAGAGGCGTTGGCAGTTCTCCAAAGGTGTAAAATATTTAGCCATTTCAGTACACTTAAAAGTGACAACCGAACAATTCAGTGGCACCCATCAACTCACATGCAGAAGCATTGGTGAAGGGCTTAAACATTTCACTCTTATAGTGCTCCTGTGTAGTATAATTATCTCCTGTACCGTCATTAGTCCACACCTTGAACCTGTCCCAGTCATTCAATACATAAGACACAATGTTCCTCCGGATATCAAGAGTAGCCTGATATGGCCGTGCAATATGTAATACAGAGAATGGAATAGGCAGGCGGCATCGCTGGGCATGGAAACCACTCGGTAAGTGACAGTTCTTTGATGGTGATCACCTCGAAAGACACGTTAATGGGGGTACGGTTGGAACAGTAAAAGAAATGGGTACCTGAACAATGTAAACTAAGTCTAAAATACCTACACAATAACTATAAGCGTAATAAACGAACAATAAAACAGTGGAGAAGCCGTGGATTAAATAAAAAGGCTGCAGTTATCAGCACAATAAAACAGCGGAGAAGCTGTGGATTAAATAAAAAGGGTGCAGTTATCAGCAAGGAGACATGAATACCGTGGCCAAGCAAGGAAGGGAATGAAGAGACCGGAGCGACGGACGGCCTTATATGAGCAGGCAGCCAATTACGTGGGAGGTGTGGGGATGGGGGCCAACGCCGCCTCACACGGCGACCGAGCTGCAGGCTATGGACGTATATATGTACGTATGTAGGATTCAGTTATGACCGTTACGCAAAGAATTTCAAAATGAAACCTGCTTAACTTTTGTAAGTAACCTGTAAGGAATAAGCGTGCCAAATTTCAGCCTTCTACCTACAAGGGAAGTTGGAGAATTAGTGATGAGTGAGTGAGTGAGGGCTTTGCCTTTTATTAGTATATATATATATATATATATAGATATATATATATATATATATATATATATATATATATATATATATATATATATATATATATATATATACCGAGACACACTCTTAACTTCTAATCTTGAGGTTCACCTTGTCCCATAAAAGTAAATAATAGGCAGTATTGCTCCAGTTACAGTACCAGATGTCTAAAAGTGAGGCACTGCATTGAGAGTGTTCTAAACTCCCATTAAGTCTTTAACCTTTAACTTAGATGTTAACATATTCAACAAAGAACTAAGAGAAAGTGTGAATAGGAATTAGCAGAATAAGAAAACCTTTTTGTGCAATAATACATCAGAAATATTCAGCTGTAACATTTTCTTTGAATTGGTACTTTAACATTTAGCACTTTAAAGGGTTTTCTGAATATTTTTATCACTTTTTAAAATTCATTACATCTTTTTTGAAAAAGGAAGATAATGTGTAAGTGGAAGTAACAGTATGTCCCCCTTACTGAAGTATTGCAGACAGTGAGTTGTATTATTGAGATTTGGTGGATGACTCTATTAAGATGTTAATTTAAATGTCAGATATGCAGTATATTAACTCTTGCATGAACTGATAACAGGTCCCTGGAACATCGTGTTTAAGATTAGTAACAAAATCTATCATCCCACCCATGTTTAGATTGTGCTGGAAAATTGAAAGGTTACTTTGGGATTACAATTTTAATTTGAACCTAGTAAGTATGATTTTGTTATAGAGAATATAAAAAAAACTACACTTATTAGATCATGCATTATTAAGTTGTGATTTTGTTTTTCATTTAAAAGAGTGATAATTACAATTTGAATATCAACCATATGAGTAATAAGTACAATTTGTAAGAGTGTGTCAGATTTTTTATAATTTGACTCATCCCTGCCAAGTTCAGTATGTACTTTACATAGAATGTTTGCTAAAAGGTTCTGTTTCCACAATTATGTGAATATTAAATTATTCATCAAGATTACATTCTTATATTTTATATCAAAATACAAATTAAATTTGCTCAACTCAGCTAAGAATAAGGGGTGTGACTATGTAAGTTACATATTAAGCATATTAGAACCCCAAGGTAAAACTAAAACAACAGTTATTAAGCTTTCAGTATAATAATAGCAATAACATATCTAGGGGAGACCCTTTCTATGAAGCATATAATGCATTTCTCATAGTTGTTCACTTTAATAAATCTAAGTAAACCACTTCTATATATTTATAATGAGGAAAACAAAATTTCAATAATGAGTGGTTAAGAGCAGTGCTAATCAACAAATATTAACACATGATGAATTACTGATAAAGGTATACAGTATATGCCAAAGAAAAAAACATACTCTCTATTAAAATAACTTATTGCACAATTATTGTAATAAAGGCATTGCATGCACAGTTGTGTCAATAAATAAATATGAATAAACTGATGTAAGAAGCATAGATGAAAAACTGCATTTTCTTGTATTTTTTCACACAGCACAGGCTGAACAGGAAGATCTTTTCAGTCAGCAAGTACCTCATACCACTTATTTTTTAATCTAAACCCTGTGGCCCAACAATAATTTTCAAGTACAGGAGGTGACAGAAAAAATTACTTCTGTAATTGCCTCAAGGACATAATGCAAAGTGGAGAGTTCACCTTGGAAGTCTTTTTTATATGGCATGGGTTTCCCTTTTTCATTACAAAATGCTGATTTCAAAAAAACTGGGTTATTTTTTGATGGTTAGCAAATGAAGTGCTGATCAGCATTCTTTAGGAACAGAATTCTTATATTTTGCTTTGGTGTTGCTACTAAATATTTTTGACATGCCTTACAAAACTATTTCAAAAATAATTCAGAATGTTGACAAGTTAACTTTTCAATTTTTATTAAAATCTTATAGTATTATTCTTCACTCACTTTGTCAGCACATTTTAGCACTTTTCTTTGATTATACATTTACAAATGACAGAATAATCTGAATACTGTAGCTTGCGTTGGAAAGAAAAATATCATATGTAGGGCAACATTGTGGCACACTGGGTAATGCTGCCACCTCTTAGAACAATTATCTTGGGTTTGAATTGTGTGCCCAATCATAGCTCAGATGGAATGTGCATGTCTTCCCCGTGTTTGCTTGGGATTTTCTATGGCTACTACAGTTTTCCTTCCACATTAACCAAAAATGATCTAGCAAGGTTTAGTGATAATTCCAAATTGGCCCTGCATGAATGTACATAAGAATGAGCTCTACATTGATCCGGGACTGTTTTGAACCTAGTGTCACCAGGACAGACTGTGGGTTCCCATGACCCTACTTTGTCATCATTTATTCAACAGAATGTAAGAAATCATGTGTAAAATAATATCTCTACCTTCCACAATGTGATTCAGTAGCTTTTAGAAGTACTTTTAACAGCAATGACATTGTCATTTCAGTTTATTACCATCTTACTCTATATTGTATTAAAGGAATATTTGGCCCAGTCCTTCATTATAGCATTGTTTTAATTTGATGATGTTTCATGACATGTGTTTATGCACAGAGCTCAGATCCCACCACAATATCTCAAAGGTGTAGAGGTCTGAAATTTGGTTTGATATTCAAATAGTATGATTCTTTTATTATTTTTATGTTTTCAGCCATTTATATATATATATTTGCTGGTGTACTTAGGATCATTGTCATGATGCATGGTCCATTTTCATCAAAGATTTAGCTGTCAAATAGACTGCCTCTAACTTGTCTCTAGCATACTCCCTAAATGGAATACAGTTATTGTGGTGATATGCTGAATGATTTTTGTGAAACGCTCTGTTCTGAATAAAAACTAAACAACTACATCTTGATGTAAATTTCCCATAAACATCTTTCCAGTAGTTTTGCAGTTTCTTCATATACGGGCTTCGCAAACCTTACCTGTGTTTCCTTATTTCAATGAAAGGAGTTTTCTAATAGCTATCCTTCCATGTGTACGATACTTGTTCAGTACCTTCCTTCTTTTTAATGTTCTGTAAATTTATGTTGATAGAGGCCTATAGATCCCTATGTGTAGCTTTTGGGTTCTTTATGAACAGGGAGAGCCCAGGATCAAATCTGCAATCTCTTGATTATGAAGAAACAAGTTTTACCTCTGCACCAGCCAAGCAAACATGTCAACTTTCTGTCGATTGATATTTGGGCTTGGGTTTTTACTCATTCACTATAACATGTACATCGAATGATTTTTTTTTCTTTGGTTATATTTTTGAACCAAAGCACACTTGTTTTGTTATACCTTTTGTGAAAGTATTTATTTGATATTTGGACTTCAGTCTTCACACATTATACACTTCACATCAGCATTTTGTCAATTATTAGTCTAACATGAAGAATGTTTCTGTTTTAGTTATGTGTTCAACATTTCTTGCCTCGCATTTCCTGTCATCCTACATTTACCCAGATCGTTGTAGACAAAGAACACACATGAAATGTTTGTATTCCAAATAACAATATATTATCTATCCTATACAACTCCAGACACCTCATACCCAGATAAATAGAGTTGAGCTGGGAGAACTTCAGCTGTGCCGGTGGGGGATGGAATAGGAGGCTGCTTGCTGCTTGTGTTGACTGACACATCTGCAAAAAAAAAAGACGCTGAAGACGAGGTGTGAAGGAATTTACGGTGGCCTGGCACTACGACTTTTTTCTTAGGCTTCAGGAATTTTAGTGTTAATCAACATGGAAGCAGTAAGTATGTACTTATTTTTCATCACACCATTTCTATATGTTGGCTTACTTTTGCTGACTAAATAACAGCAAAATAAAATCAGTTACGTGTTGTTTGTCACACAGGTTAGAAATGCCTAATTTTAGGACTTGGGGAGGACAAGTTCATTTTTGTCCTGATAGCTACCGAATTTTACTTTCTCTTTCACTTTATTTCCACACTTTCCATTATGATTTTATATACATAATGCTTTAAAAAATGTAAAAGTAATTATAGAAAATGTAGCAAACTACAAACAAGATAAATACAGTAAGTAGACACAAAAACTGTCAACATGCATAGATCTATACTAATAAAAGGCAAAGCCCTACTCACTCACTCACTCACTCACTCACTCACTCACTCACTGACTCATCACTAATTCTCCAACTTCCCGTGTGGGTGGAAGGCTGAAATTTGGCAGGTTCATTCCTTACAGCTTCCTTACAAAAGTTGGGCAGGTTTTATATCGAAATTCTACGCGTAATGGTCATAACTGGAAGCAGTTTTTCTCCATTTACTGTAATGGAGATGAGCTTCAACGCCGGGGAGTTTCGTGTGACATCATCACGCCTCCCACGTAATCACGCAGTACATAGAAAACCAGGAAGACCTCAAAAAAGCGCTCAAGAAAACATGCGTTATATAATTGAGAAGGCAGCGAAACAATAAGAAGCGAGCGAGTGACATATACAACCATATTCATAAGTTCTGCTACTTCGGAAACAAAGCACGATGTAAACCTACACTTTAAATTAAGTTCATAGACAGGCTGCCGCTGGCGTTTGTAATTTAGTGCCTGCCCATATAAGGCCGTCCGTCAGCGGCAATCCAATAGCAAACTGCCACGGGTAAATATTCACGGGTGAAGGACTGTGCTTATGGAGAGGAAGATGAGATGGTCAGGGTGGTGTTTGACACAAACTCAGCGAAACTGTGAGAGAAAGTTTTAAGTGCCAGGACTAAGGTAACATTAAATAAAGCTATGGACATAGCACGAGATGGCACCAGCACAGCTGGGAACCTTCGATGCAAGTACACCGAGTGGCTCACGTGAACTGGCGCAGTGCACAGATAAAAGCAACAGTTCCAAAGAGCTGAACAAAACCGAATTACACAATTGAAAAGGCAGCAAAAATATGAAGCGTCTGATAAGCATATTCATAAATGCAGCTACTGTGGAAACAAAGCACACGGTGGAAAAAGTCAATGTCCCGCTAAAGGAAGACAGTGTAAAAAACCCGTGCATGCAGTGTGTCAGGTCTCAGATAAAGAAGAAGACGAGCTGTTTATTGATGCAGTAAGAAACGAATCGATGAAAGAAACCTGTCATCTTTACAACGATTGACAAACACAGAATGTAACTTGAACACAACACATCCTACAAATACGAACCTGATTGAAAGAAATAATGATAATCAAATCCTTGATGACAGCAACACTCAGTAACACAAAACAAATACTGTATATTGACAGTCATGTTACGTTATTTTTAAAATGTTCCCTTTTCTTTTCTACCTTTTTTAACACACTACTTCTCCGCTGCGATACGCGGGTATATATATATGTATATATATATATCCCGCTCTACATACTCGAATAATGGATACTTTATTCGCCATCAATGATTGTTTTGGTAAAGCCATACTCAGTGTATTCATTAGATGAACGGTAAAAAAGTAAGAGCGAGGGAAGGATGACTCATTGAGGCATGCAGGCTGTAGTCTTGCGTCAACTCTATCTGAATTGCGATCACATTTGAAAAATATATCTTTTCAAGTTCTATTTAGTCCATATGTGTCAAACTCAAGGGCCAGGGCCACATCCGCCCGTGTAATTATATCCGCCCGAGATCATTTTATATACTGTATTATTGTTATTAAAGCCGGGTATATGAAGCGCTGGTAACACAATAAACTACAGATCCCATAATGCAGCGCTTCAGCTGCCTTGCCGAACACTTACCGCGTTAATCAAGTCTACCTTATGATGCTGCAAGTTATTGCGAAGCTAGAGTTATTGCGCACTGAGTTTGCACGGCGCTTTGGTGACTCTGAAGAACAAAAAAAGTCCGTCTATATGCGGCCTGAACCTTGTGCATGTTTGGTAGCACATATCTGTGTGAGAAGCTCTTCTCAGTGATAAAGACTAACAAAACAGCACACAGGAGTCGCCTCACTGATGAGCACCTGCAATCCATCCTGAGAATCTCCATAACACAGAACCTCACACCAAACAGAAACGAACTTGTGGCCAAAAAAAGATGCCAGGCGTCCAGCTCTAAAATGACATATGAGCAAAGACAACTGAATGATTTGATTTGTTATTGCACGTAAGAGCGGGAGTCAACCGTTTTAACAAACAGCGTATTGCACTGATACGAAATAGCTGTGTGTGTATATATGTAGATATGTATGTATATGTATATATATGTTTATATATGTGTGTGTGTATGTATATATATATATATGTATATGTGTGTATATATGTAGATATATATGTATGTATATATGTGTATATGTATATATATATGACAACAACACTCATCACTCACAACAGTGACAAAACAATTACATTGACAATCAGGTTACGTTATTTTCAAAATGTTTCCTTTTCTTTTCATTGCTTCTTTAACACACTACTTCTCCGCTGCGAAGCGCGGGTATTTTGCTAGTTCATTATAATTAAGAGTGCTGGTAAGAGGTTTTCTTTAAGGCAGTTTATGGAGTTTTGGATTTAGCTTTACAAATGTATTATACAGGTCTTTCTACTACATGGAGTCTGCATCTTTTCCCCACCACATAATGTAAGCATTTATTCAGCATTTCAGGGTCTCTAAGTAAGATGGACAAGTTTAAGTCTGACATCACAACTTCTATGTAACCACTTTGCCCATTTTCCACAGGCCCCCATGGGTTCTCCTCTAGGTATTCCGGCTTTCTTCCTCATCCGCATATTTATGCAGACTAAATTGATTAGGGATTCCAAATGTGGATGTATGAATGGGTTTTACGATGGATTGGCACCCCTTTTCCCCCATGACCCTGAATTGTGATAAGTGGGATGGAGAATGATTCTCTGACTCTCTTCCTTTGTCTAAATATATATTAAGCTACATATCTCCGATTCTCTCATTGACTGGCTATTTTAGACAACTTAAGAAAAAACGATCAATCTAATTGTTTTGAGGCCCATAAAAATGCAACCTCACCAAAAAGTTAATTTAAATTGGAAATAACCAGAATGATGTTTCACGTATAATAGTCAGAATCAGTTTTCTTAGTGTTGGTCTATGGTAGTTGAAGAATAGAACAGATGGTAGCATATCCAGCTGGTCAAAAGCATTGTGGTTATAGCTACACCTATACCTTTATTTTATCTTGGCTTAATTTATGTTTTGTATACAAAAATATATGCAAAGAATTATCAACGCCATGTAAGTGATATCAAAATTCAAAAATCGTTTATTACTATAAAATTATCTCTCATAAAAGATAACAATATTATCCCACATTGTTCTAAATTTTTAAAATATTCACACTGTTCAGAATTTAATTCTGTTAGCTTCTTACGTATTAAGGTATGCGTTGTCATGCATGCCTGTCAGAGGATTTCCTCATGGACTCGATTGAGGAATGTAATAATCTGTTGACGAGACGGGCCGCTGTTCTTCTCCTTTTCTCCCCACAGCACGCAAAAAAACACCCAGTGAGGGGACTTAGCCCCACCCCTTTCTGGTTCAACAGCAATAAGAAACATGGCTACCTAGGAAGAAGCATCTTTTACGACCTGATTGACCCGCCGGACAGAACTCCTGTTGGATAGGCCCTAAATCTGTGGCTAGTGCCAAATCTATTTATTTGCAATGAGCCTCATGGCAAGAAGCATAAACACCAAGAGGCGTTTTTTTTTTTTTTAACATTTAAGTTAATTAAACAGGAAAAAACAGTTGGTAACCCAACTTTTACCTTTTGCGCAACCTGTAATTTCTGTTCCCAGGCATTGCATTTATAAAACATTTAAAAACATTTGATTTCCTTTGAATTTTCCATAGCCATCTATATTCATTAACTTATACCAACTATGGTACATTACCACCGTCCCTTAAGAAACAAGAACTGTTGCTATCTCTATTTTATAGTGTTCTTTATTAATTCACAAGTCTTATTTGCTCATGCACAATAAATATAATGGGTGGCAAGTGAGAGCTCTTCTTTTTCGCAGTAAGAGGACAAGTGTTCGCATCCCAGGTATTCTCTACATAGTGTTTGCATGTTCTCTCCAGTCAAAAAACATGCAGGTTAGGTGAACTGAAGTGTTGCTAAATTAGTCCAAGTGCGTGTGTGTTTACGTGCGGTCACACTTCAATGGGCTGTCACTTTCTCAAGGTGTTGTTCCTGCCTTGTGCCCTATGATTGCTAGGGTATGCTCGGCCTCGATAAGCAGGTTAGGAGGATGGATATCTAAATACTAAAAAAAACATTTATTTCTATTGCATATATAATGTATAGTGTAACAAGTGAAATGACATATTTACCTTAGATTTTGTACACATTGAACCATTTATCCTATAACCTCCAGTGTATATAGCAGTTAAAATAGTTCATATTAATTAAAGAGTAAAGGCGAATTCCCAGTTTGTTGTGAACTAAAACTAAGATCAATCAACAAAGTACATGTATAAAAACAAAATAAGCAAGCTTGTTGGAAATCAAATCAAGGTAATGAAATGAGGATAATTTAAGTGTTGTATAATAAAAATGCATACAAAATTATAAACTGTTTAAAAACAAAATTTAAAAGTACAAGGCTGTGTCCCCATTTTTTTTCTGAAATTGCCTGGCCTTTCAATGTACAAAGGCATTCTGCCAAATGCCTTTTAATCTTAAAGCTGGACATATTGTACATTCAGAGCAACAGCTGCACATAAACCAAAGTTTAAAAAAAAGTTCAATGTCGTGGTGAATAAATTTAAGCTTAAATAAATATGCAACCTTAACACTTAATAAATGTGGTTACTTTGCTGTAACAGTTTAACAAGTCATTGCTTTGTTGAGTGTATAGTATATAGTGTAGATATTCAAGAATCTATTGATTTCCCAGAAGAGCAAGAAATCATTCATTCAAAGGTAGAATTTCTTGTCAGCAGATTTCAAGGAGAACACACAAATCTCAAGTCATTAAATAAGGCAAATCATAAAAAGCTGCTTCTGCTAGTTGAGGGTTTTCTAATAGTTATTTTTCCTTTTCAGAGTATGTCCTAAAGTAGTATTTCTATAAAACTAATGAGGACAGCCAACAGTCAGCGCCATTCCCTGTTTTGAGATCTTTAAATCAATTGACACCTTGACCACCGATTCCTAGAGGCCAGGAAGAACTAAGCAACAGATGTTTGAAGAAGGGACATTTACATTTTGAGGGACTGAATTGTGTTGTTCTGAGTATTGGCAGTTGCTTATTAAACTATAAATGTCTGTTCTGTATTATTAAAGAGAAGCCAAGTGATCTTTTTTAGATAGATAGATAGATAGATAGATAGACTTTATTAATCCCAAGGGGAAATTCACATACTCCAGCAGCAGCATACTTTAAAAAAAAAATTAATAAACAGTGATAAAAAGGCAGCTATTTTTAAAGCAGATCTAAAAATGTCCATAACTTGTGCTAGTATCTAGCACTAGATTAACAAAATTATTCCTAGGTAACACAATACATATGTTCTCATTTCCTTTGCTATCTTCTGCTAGCACATCAATGCATCCAATGCATCAACATCATAATAGCGACTTTTTATTTTATAAATAAAATGTAACATTCTGAAGCTCATTTAATTTAATTTACAGTCACAGGAGGCCAGGGCCTAACCTGGCAGCTTTGGTTCCAAGGCAAGATCCAACTGTGGATGGAGTCAATTGTAGTTTTCCTTTACACACACAACTGCAATTACATAAATACTTGACCAATTTGAAGTTATCTTTTAAGATTCCACGCAGACATAGAGAGAGTATAAAAACTGTGCTAAGCTTTGAACATAATGCGCTGGGTCTGTCAGGCAGAATCCCTATCCAAACCCACCATGAAAATTAAATAATTTAATGATTTTTATTCCAACGGGAAGTGTTTTTTCTACAATGAATTAAGGTTAAGTTTATATTTATAGCACATCATTCATCTTATTCATGCTCGTAAAGCCAGTCTTTCTGTTAGCACTGCTAATGTTAATGACCAAAGAGGATCTGGGAGTTTAAATGACAGCAAGGCTAAAGGATGATTCAAAGTTATATTTTGAATAAGGTGAAGTGGAAATTCCTTTTTCATTTAACAGGTGAAGTGCAGAAGCAGGTTGAGAAAGTTCATTGCTTTTAGTGTTTTAGTATTTGTACAAGGGGCACAAAAAGTCTCCTACTGAACCTGACAGATTGGTCAATACAGCTAAATATTTAATAATACTACATGTGCTATCAGAAAATCATGTGCCGCAAGGGTGGATAGTATCCATTCATCCATCCATCCAAACCTTTTTAACCTGTTTATACTGGGGAGATGGTGCCTATCTAGGTGGCATTGGGTTGGACATAAGGCAGGAACCAGGTTATGGATGGAGCAAGACACAGCCATGCACAAACATGATATAATATACAGCATTAGAAATACTTTGAGGAAAACTCATGTGGATAAAGAAAACTTTTACATTCAACAAAATCAGTGCCTAAAGCAGAATTTGAAGCCAGGATTCTGAACCAGTGAGATAACACATTAGCTGTAACCATTGAACCACCATCACAGGGAAAAATGAACTAGTGAAATTAATTTACAGCTATTCTTTGGAAAATATTAGATAGACACATCTGTTAGTCTCTGTTCCTACATGAGTTGCTGAATTCATTGCTGACCTCCCACAGATGTTAAAGAGGCTAAACAAACAAATCACAAGAAAACGCTCTGGAGAAGATAAAATGAAGAGTCCTATTGCTATGCCTTGTAAAGTGCAGAATCAGATTTTGTGTGTGTCTCACTTGTCCCTGAATACCATGAGGACTGATTGAGGTCATTTATGTTAGGTAGAATGCCTGGAGGGGGCTGGGCAGTCTCGTGGCCTCCGAACCCCTGCAGATTTTTTTTCTCCAGCCATCTGGAATTTTTTTTTTTTCTCAGACCTTACTTTTATTCTATGTTAATTAGTGTTCCCTAATTTGAATTATTTATTCTGCCTTTTTTCTCTTTCTTCATCATGTAAAGCACTTTGAGCTACATTGTTTGTACGAAAATGTGCTACATAAATAAATGTTGTTGTTGTTGAATAAACAGTCCACTCTTGCCATTAACAGAACTCTGACACTGTGCTTTATCATAGAGGTGTGGCCAAAGTTGTGACCAATCATGTTACCCATGTTGATTTCAGATAAATACAAGCAACGTAAAAGTACAGAGGCTGAGCTTCTTGTTGTGTGTAGTGCTGTTGGTGGCTTCTGTTTATTTTAAATTTTGCCTGAGGGATGCTTATTAAAGGCTTTGAAATAAAAAGAGATTAAAATGATATTTGGACAAAACTTTTTCAGATGTTATGTTGTTATGTAAGTCAAGCTGTGGTAGTTTGTTTAAATGAGAATTTATTATTAGTAAGGGATAGACATGTTAAATGTAATTCAGTTTAAACTTGTTTTAATGAAGCACACCAACCAATGGTTCAGGCAAACAGTTGTCAGTTCTGCTGGAGACTACATCTCAAGTTCATTGTCATGACAGAAAAAGAAAATAACTAGCTTGCATAATGAAGTTCACCTAATTTTAAATTTCATACTCTACATGCCATTGTGAAATAGAAACTGTGCAATAATCACAAACAATGAAAGAAGCTCAATCTCAGGTTCAAAGAAAATTAAGAAAACAAAGTTTACATCAAACAACCCACAGGCAAAATTAGTAGATTATAGAAGAAATGTTACAACTAACTATATACAGTATTTAAAGAAATTTAAAGAAGAAGAAAGTCACTTTTTTATTTTTCCCTGAATCTGAGCCACATCTTATAACTATGACTAATAAACATTATACGGTCAAAGGTTTGTGGTCTTCCTGCTTCTATAAGAGATGCCCCCTCAGTCTCAGCCTTTAAATCTCGGCTGAAGACTCACTACTTCAGTTTAGCATATTCTGACTAGAGCTGCTGATTAACTGTACAGACTGCATCTCTGTTGTTAGTCATTAGCACTAAAACATAAGTAACATGATTGTTATAATTTGTTACTAACCCTCACCTATTCTGTTTCTGTTCTCGGTACTCAAATGTGGCAACTGGTGCCACGGCCCACCTGCCAAGTTGTTTTGCCTACCTGTGGTAAAGTCATCCCTGATGGAGGATCACAGGAATCATGGGAAAAAGGGGTCCTTTCATTGGATTGGCTGGCCGAGCAAAGCTTCAGCTGTGGAATGGCCAAATGGGGAGGCAGCTTGATGGATGAGGTCTCCAGGACTCTAAAAATATCCAAATCTTATTATGTGATATCATCTACTGTTAAATTCTGCTCCATACTTTTAAAATCTTTATTATTATGCTGTATTAAGGATTTGTTCTGTTCTGTGTATTGTATTGTATTGACCCCCTTCTTTTGACACCCACTGCGCGTCCAACCTACCTGGAAAGGGGTCTCTCTTTGAACTGCCTTTCCCAAGGTTTCTTACATTTTTCCCTACAAGGTTTTTTTTTGGGAGTTTTTCCTTGTCTTCTCAGAGAGTCAAAGCTGGGGGGCTGTCAAGAGGCAGGGCTTGTTAAAGCCCATTGCAGCACTTCCTGTGTCATTTTGGGCTATACAAAAATAAACTGTATTGTATTGTATTGTACTTCACCATCACACCTACTGTATATGAGCTTGTTGGACATCACCTTTCAAAACTGCAATCTCTGTAATGTGACTATGCATCTCATTGATATGAACCGTATGCAGATTTCTACAACAGCTTGGTTACTACGTATTTTTTTAAGCGTAGTTCAGTTTATCTTCCATTATTCTGAAGTAAACATGCAGCAGATCAAGAAAAGACTTGTCGAAGAAGTTAGACAATATACACTTTTATATGGCGTCCAATTTGTGGAATGAAGTATCAGCTAACAATGTTTTGGAAGTTTAATGGATCATTCGCTTTTCTTGCGTGCTACAAACGCCACCAACAAGTGTTCAGGCATGCACCTGCAGCACAGCATATAAATTACTTTCAATGGCATAGCCCACGGTGTAGGCTTAAAACAAAAGTATAAATCAGGTGTTCAGTATTGTTGAGGTCAGGGCTCTGGAGGCCTTTCGAGTTCCTCTACACCAAACTCATGAAACCATGTCCTTTGGAAACTGGCTTTCAGCATAGGGGCACAGTCATGCTGGAACAGAAAAGAACCTTCCATAAATAGCTGGATGGGTACAATTGTCTAAAATGTCTTTGAATGTTGTAGCATTAACAGTAAAATACCCTTTACTAGGACCAAGGGAACTGGTCCGTACCCCCGAAAAACAGCTCCAGTCAGTTATCTCTCCTCCGCCAGGCTTTGCACTGTGGATTTTTCTGGCTGGAAGGTAGCATTCTTCTGGCATCCATAAATCCTGATTAGTCTATCAGACTGCCAGATAGTGAAGTGTGATTCATCACTCCAGAGAACACATTTCCACTCTTCCAGAGTTCAGTGTCAGCATGCTTTACACCATTCCAGCACTGTGCTTGACATTGCACAAGGTTATCGTAGGCTTGTGTAAAGCCGCTTGGCCATGGAAATCCATTTAATGAAGTTGCCAATGCACACAGCTCTTGTGCTGATCTTGCTTCAATATGCAGTTTGTCACTCTGTTGTCAGTGATGAGCTATAGTACAAGTGATATTTATGTGCTATGTGCTTCAGCACTCGGCAGCTCCACTATGTGAGTTTGCATGGTCTACCACTTCACAATAGCAGAGCAGAAATGTCACATAATGCAAAGTTGACATCCAATGACATTGCCACACTTAAAGTCACTGGACTCCTCTGTATTACCCATTCTGCTGTCAATGCTTGCCAATGGAAATTGCATGGCTCATGATGTTCATGATTTTCTGCACCTATTAGCATTGAGTGCAGCTGTTGACCTTAACTCAATAATTTGGATAGGTGTCCACATATTTTTGACCATGTAATTTATAAAGTTTTGTCTTGTGCAAATCAAAAAACTGATAAAAACTTTAAGCTACTATAAATAGAATTACAGTTTTAAATCATTTAGAAGCAATATTAAAATGTCTATGAACTGCTGCCACATCAGGACTAGTTTCTACTTTGCACTTTGTCTGGACACCGTCTGGTTCAAATTAACCCTTAGTTGAACAAAGTGAATAGTGAATATGGATGGATGGAAAGATAGAAACAAACTGTCTTCAAATATAAAGAAATTTTCATGTTTTAGTTAAAAACTAAACAGCCAAAAAAGTTCAACCACATTTGTACATTTAATTAACCAGTTATTGTTCCTCAAGATATCACATGGAGGCTTTGGTTATAATGTGCCACTTTATGTTATGGGTCTTTAAATTCTTTAGGGTTAACATTATATTGAGAATATATTCACATTCTGCAAAATGTCATTTCCCATTAGAATTTACTTTCCCTGAAATTGTAAAAAAAAAACTCTTCCTGACTATACTTTTGAATGATCTTAAAATATGCCTCCAAAAGTGCATACATGGTATCAATGAAAATAAGCAGAGCTAAAAGGCAGACAGAACTAGCACATGGAAGTATGAGTATATTAAATGGAAAGAATCCCCTGAGGTTAGCTGTCACTACAAGAGATATTATTTTAATGGATTGCCATTGTTGTATTTTAACCAGCATCATTCAGGCTAATTAGTGGGTGAGGTGACAGTTACAGAAACAATGGCCTATTCTACTTTGAATAATACTTACACAACAGCCTAAGAAACATATTACACTAAATTTTATTCAGTATAATTTAATAGCAACACCTTTAACTATATAACCTCAATAAGAAGCCACTAAATTACTGAAGCACTTTTAAAGCATTACACTGAATGCACTAATTTGCTGACTGAGGGTGTTTTCCAAAAATACCATACTGAACTACATACTTTAATTTCTAAAAACAGAATACTTTGCCTTACATTTACTACTCCTTTATCCAACAATAGAATGTGATTTTTTATTTTACTGTAAAAAAAATATGCAAAACCTCCATAACCTGACCGATAAATGCAGGGTAAGATCCAAAAGTCAATAACTGCTTTGTCATGTCATGTTACTTTCTAACCTGCTTAATCCAGTTCATGGTGGCAGTGGGGCCGCAGCCTATCCCAGCTAACACAGGGTGCAAGGCAGGAACAAAGCCTGGATAGGTTGCCACTTCACCATAGTTAATAACAGTTTTGATTTTTTCAATTCTGTGTGCCTGCCTAACCCAGAATGAAAATCCCTAAAGTAAGCTATATATTGAAAATGAATAGTTTAATATCCAAGAAATGGAGTTAGTGAGGCTGGAGCACAAAATAATAAATGTAAAATAGAATGCTGTGAGCTGTCTGGGCCTTAAACAACAAGTCTTAAACCAAGTGTACAGGGCCAACTGTGAAATCAGGAATACCACCCGGAGGTCTTGTGCCATACCCTCTGGAGCTTTCATTGGAAACTCCAGGTCTGTTTAAAGATAGGCTCTGCTTTCTGTAACAGGACACTGGCGTCCACCCATGCAATTTGCTACAAACTTGCATATTTATTCAACATTCACAACTACAAATTAAATACTTTTTGGCCCATAGAATAAATACCAAGAGTAGATCAGAGACCCACAAAATATTTCCTGTATTATTCCTATCACAGACTTCTCTTACTTTAAACTTATAAGTTACACAGTCCTTTAGTGGTGCCATCTCACATGATCAGTATTATAATTCTCTCTAGTACAGTACAGATTATGCCTTTAATATCCCTTCTCATTTAACTAACCTCTTTTCACTAACACTTGTCATAATATTTTAGGCTTGGAATACCAACAAAGTTACTGTTTCTGTAAGATAATTTAAAAAAAAGAAATAAAAAATAGAGCAATTAGGAGTTATTAGTACATTTCAATATTTAATTCAGCACTTATGACCGTGAAGGAGAAGACATTTGAATATATCAAGTTCTGCATTCATCATAATAAAACATTTTGAAATTGACAAAATATCCTTATAATTGCAAGGGAGTAATAAAGCAATGGGTGACTTTTAAACATCAATTTAAAAAGCTGTAACAAAAGTTCAGACTCTACATTGATTGAACTAAAATATAATAATTACAGACCTACAGTGAACTGGTATCCCATGGTTACTTTGTTATGTCTGTAACGGTAACTACCAGGACAGGTTCTGCTTTCCATTGAAACTGAATGTACATATAAAGTGGATAAAATACAATGGATATGAATAGTAGAATAATTATATATTTATTTTATTATTGGAGAAAAATGCTGTACTATTTTACCGAATTCTGGATACAAGTTTACCGTGTAAGTTATTACCTTAATCATCATTATTAAGGTCCCTAATGACGCACTTTAGACGTGAAGTTTAATCAGATACCATAACAAATTAGTCAAGTAATGACAGATAGATTTTCTGTATTTACCTGCAGGCATGGAAAATTTTACAATAGTTTCACATAAAGGAGCCGTTATCTTCCATATACAATAACTACCACAAAAAAGCCTAGGGAAAGATTTGTAGTACATTACACAAATTATTGCTTTGTTATCAGACGTAAGAGATGCTAATTTCTTATGCAGCTCATAATGGAACTGCCAGCTAAATTACAGCATTTGAGATTGCAGTCTGTTGAGGATTCTTCCTTTGCCAGAAAGTGTCCTCATATTTTGTCTCTTTGAAGCATACACTCATCATTTTTTAGCTGTGTTTATTCTCTTTCTTTAATACACCTCTCTTTTTTATTTTTAAATGGACACTAGAGACCATGTAATGAAAAAAAAAACATTCACAAAATTGATTTCCTGTGTTACATCTCATTTTGGAGTATGTGATATTTGAGTCCAAAATAAGGTTTACACTTCTATAACCAGCATTCTTGCCGCCTCAGCATTCACATCCATGAGTTTGTACAGATCTGGTACTCAGTCATTTATGGTTTTCACGGCAACCAGTCTCTTAACCGACTTTGACACATTGTCCTCTGTGGACCCTCCATGGTAATAAGCTTATTGTAAAAGACTGTCTGCAGTTGTTTAAGCATAATGTTTTTATTCTTTATCACAACATACCTACTAGGGATGAGATTAATTGAGATTAATATACACCACCCCATTGTGTAATTACCTATACTGTTACTCTGGTTATACAGTACATCAAACGTGCATGAAGCAATGTGGCCAGGAAGTTGAACAGCATTGCTTGGTACTAGAGGAGCAGTCTTTTGAACACTGTTTTAGTTGAGGAAACAAGAAGGAAAATACTAGCTCATGGATTAGTACACATTTATTAAATAGTGGATTCGTAAAAGGTGTAGAAGTTGCTTCTCCTTTTCATTTTTGCCTTCCTCTATTTATGCTCATTCAGTCACATGAATTATGATTATGGTTGCTGCCCTTGAACCTTATGCACTTATTTAAAGGTTTTTGTCTTTGCTATGTATTTCATGGTCTCTGAGTTAAGGTTTGGGTTAGTTGTCTTCTATTAAATAAAGGGCTTGTGACCTATTTACTTATGGTCAAGTTCAAGTTTAAGTCATTGTCATGTAGTTCAATAAAACTGTTAACTCCATGTGTCACCAGGACAGTTGGCAAAAATACAAATAAACATATACTCTCTCTCTCTCTCTCTCTCTCTCTCTCTCTCTCTCTCTCTCTCTCTCTCTCTCTCTCTCTCTCTCTCTCTCTCTCTCTCTCTCTCTCTCTCTCTCTCTCTCTCTCTCTCTCTCTATCTCTCTCTCTCTCTCTCTCTCTATATATACAGTATATATATCTATATATCTATACTAATAAAAGGCAAAGCCCTCAATGACTGACTGACTTACTCACTCACTCACTCATCACTAATTCTCCAACTTCCCATGTAGGTAGAAAGCTGAAATTTGGCAGGCTTATTCCTTACAGCTTACTTACAAAAGTTAAGCAGGTTTCATTTCGAAATTCTATACGTAACGCTCATAACGGTCGACAACGTCCGCCATGTTGAACTTTCTTATTTATGGCCCCATCTTCACGAAATTTGGTAGGTGGCTTCCCTGCACTAACCAAAACCGATGTACGTACTTATTTCGGTGGTTTGACGCCACTGTCGGCCGCCATATTTAATTTTCCAAACGTCACTAATTCTACAACTTCCCGTGTAGGTAGAAGGCTGAAATTTGACAGGCCCATTCCTTACAGCTTACTTACAAAAGTTAAGCAGGTTTCATTTCGAAATTCTACACGTAACAGTCATAACGGTCAACAACGTTGACCTGCACTAACCGAAACCGATGTACATACTTATTTCGGTGGTATGACGCCACTGTCAGCCGCCATATTAAACTTTCCAACGTCATTAATTCTCTAACTTCCCGTGTAGGTAGAAGGCTGAAATTTGGTACTTATTTCGGTGGTATGATGCCACTGTCGGCCGCCATATTGAACTTTTAACAGAAACCGATGTACATACTTATTTCATTGGTATGACACCACTGTTGGCCGCAATATTGAACTTTCCAACATCACTAATTCTCAAACTTCCCGTGTAGGTAGAAGGCTGAAATTTGGCATGCTCATTTCTTACAGCTTACTTACAAAGTTAAGCAGGTTTCATTTCAAAATTCTACGCGTAATGGTCATAACGGTCAACAACGTCCGGCATGTTAAACTTTCTTATTTATGGCCCGATCTTCTCGAAATTTGGTAGGCGGCTTCCCTGCACTAACTGAAACCAATGTACGTACTTATTTCGGTGGTATGATGCCACTGTCGGCCGCCATATTGAACTTTTCAACAGTCTTTGTTACTTACGCTAATTGAATCCTATGTACGTACATATATACGTCCATAGCCTGCAGCTCGTCACCGTGTGAGGTGGCGTTGGGTCCCCCATCCCAACGCCTCCCACGTTGTTGGCTGCCTGCCTATATAAGACTGTCCGTCGCTCCAGTCTCTACATTCCCTTCCTTGCTTCACGTCTCCGTACTGATAACTACAGCCTTTTTGTTTAATCCACGGCTTCTCCGCTGTTTTATTGTTTGTTTATTACAATTATAGTTATTGTATAGGTATTTTAGAATTACTTTACATTGCTCAAGTACCCATTTCCTTTATCATTCCAACCCCCATTACCATGTCTATCGAGGTGATCACTATCGTTCAAAGAACTGTCACTTACCGAGTGGTTTCCATGCCCGGAGATGGCACCTACCTTTTCCATTCTCTTTGTTACATATTGCACGGCCATATCAGGTTCACTCTTGATATCTGAAGGAACATTGTGTCTTATGTATTGAATGACTGGGACAGGTTCAAGGTGTGGACTGATGACGGTACAGGAGATAATTATACTACACAGGAACACTATAAGAGTGAAATGCTTAAGCCCTTCACCTATGGTTCTGCATGTGAGTTGATGGCTGCCGCTGAATTGTTCGGTTGTCACTTTCAAGTGTAGCGAAATGGCCAAATATTTTACACCTTTCGACAACCGCCAATGCCTCTTAAACATCTTAGATTCACAGGTGACGATTTCAGTAGTGGACACTTTGATGTTTATGAATGTTTAAACTCTCAAAAGGTGGATGTGATTTTATTGATAAAACAGGTTGTGTGCTTACAACGCTTGACAGATGCCGAATGTCACTTCAACACAACAAATCCTGCAAATACTGTCGTAATTGAAACAAACTATGAAACTCAAACCGATTATGACAGCAGCAATCCAAGCTGTGAGATTTGAGACAAGATTACTGTTTCCATGGCCAACTGTAAGTTGCATGCTCAAGAGTAAGCTCAGCGCACAGCTTGGTCATGTTACAACCGGAGGGCCGAACTGACAACATGGTATACAAAGAGATCCTTAACAAATAATTATTGGCATATTTTCCCTCAGTTTAAAAAGGTTTAATTTTCTTCTTAATAAAATTTTAATGCAGTACTTACGCTGCGGCCTTGGTATTTTGCTAGTATATATATAAAAGTCAATGTGCGTATGTATGTATGTTCCAGCATCATGTCCGAACGGCTACAGTGATTTTCATGAAACTTGGTACACATGTTTCTCAATGGTCGACTAAAAATACTGTAGGGTGAAATCATCCCTAACTCATGCCCTTCTGATCTTGCGGTCTTGTGTGCATGTTACCATCCAGTTGAAACTCGGAACGACCGCCAGATGACGAACTGGAGGTAACTGCCAGCATTCTTGATGCTTGAGCACCACCCCGCCCGCATGTTGCTTTTGAAATTAAATAGAGTTCTACGCGTGCAAGTGTGTTTGTCTGTCCGGCCTCGAAGTGAGAAGTAGAGTCGGGGTGAGGGCTCCAGATCTGAGGATACACAAGCGAGGCCAGCACACCGACAAAACGAAACCTCCTAAGAAAGACAGTCGCTTAGCTGCTAATTCACAAACGATGCAAGCACGTCGGCAACATGAATCCTCCTAGGAGAGAGATGCCCATAGTAGTTCTGACGATTTCGATTTAGTGACGATTAAGTTCTGACGTGTTTTTTTTTTAAATTATGGGTTTTCTCAAACAATTAAAAAAAACATTTTATTTTCCTCCTGGGCAACGCTGGGTATTTCAGCTATTATATATATATAGAGGTGCCTGAGGATCACCTTTCAGACTTGAATGGGTTTGCAATTCCCAGCCAAGACAAGAGGGGGCACCAACGCTAACAATACCATCTTTGTTCTCCTCCGTAGCTCTAAGAAGACCCCACTCAACTAGCCCCACCTCTTCAGGTCGGGACGAAATTCCTGATATCTGTGGTAATCCATGATTTCATATTAGGCTATATCCACTTCCACCCATTTTTTTGATGAATCCCATTGACAAAATTTATCAATGCATAAATACAAAATTGTGCTACATTCTCAAGATGCTAGTGCTGTAAATTTTCCAAGGATAAATACATCTACTGTGGAATGCCAAGTCTTTAGCTGCAGAGCCCCAAGGCTATAGAATGATCTGCCTGCTTGTGTAAGGGATATCCTTTCACTCTCAGCATTTAAATTCAGCCTGAAGACTCAGTACTCTAATCTTCCATACCCTAATTAGAGCTGTTGACTTAGCTGTCCATATTGCAGCTCTGTTTTCACTCATTTGCTTGTAAATAAAACCTTGGCAATCATTATGGACTGTCAGGATCATTACTCGAGTTTGGTTCTTGTCTCAGTATTCTGCAGTGGTAATTGGTGCCACTGTTACACTGTGACAAGCTACTACTCCTGTCTATCAAAAGTGACATCAGAAATATATGATGCCTTGGGATTTAACAAGATTCACAGTGCTTCTTATAATACATCATATGGCCTTTGACTTTGCCTCTTACAATTGACCAACTGGACATATCTTAATTATTATATACATGAAATTTCATATTTCCATATTTTTTATGTTAATCAAACAGAGTCTGTTCTGCTTTTTTACTGTGTGTTTAACTTAATTTGTGTATTTTTGTATATTTTGGTATGAGACAATCCTGCTGCTGGTCGTTACAAGCACAGCACCAATTCTGCCGCAGTCATTGACATGTTGTTGATGACTTTTTTCAATGGTGCAATCATTTATTTTTGCAGCTAAATATCTCTAAGACCAAAGACTGCACATGTTCCTCTTCTCCCACTCTTTCAAAATTAATAAAAGGAGAGACTGTAGACTTGGTGAAACACTAAAGATATTCAGGGACAATTATTGATAATAGGCTAACCTTAGACTTCAATACTGAACAAATCTGTTAAAAGGCTAGTCTTTCTAAGGAGAGACAAATATTCTAAATAAGACAGAGCTATAATAACTCTTTTGTATAAGTATTTTCTGTCTTTTCTCACTTTTGCTTTAATATGTGAATTTGAACACCTTAGTGTTAGGGAAAAAAAACCAGTCTGAATAATATATTCAATTTAAAAAATTGAAAGAAATTAGGGTGACTCAATTCTGTCAGACAGTAACTGTCCCCTGTTTCCTAAGTTTCCTTTGTGTCCAGATTTAGATTTCCAAGGGTCAAGTGCAACAGATTGAACTACTCTTTTATCCCAAGAGCTATGAGCATTTTAAATTCTAGCTGTAGCATGGATCCTACTGAATTACTGAGTACTGTTAAAGTTAATTATTTCTATTTGTAGACATGGTATGGGTATGTTTACTGATTATAACAATGGTTGTTATATAACGTTTCCTAAATTGTTTTCTTGTATCTGTGTAGCAATGTCATATGTATTCTATTTACTGCTGTACACAATTTTCCCTCTAGGATAAAAACTTTACCTACCTATCTACGTACATGCCTACATTATATTGTTTAGTAGCTTACTATTCTTCTATTATAGTTGAAAATATGTGAAAATACTTTCTCAGTTAGAGACAACATTCAAGATAAAAATAGAATTACTGAATAACAAGATGTGTCTGTTTACTACTGATACACTAGTCATGCCTCTTGTGTTTTCATTACACATTAACAACATAAGGATTTTTCAACACTGTAAGCTTTTGTGTTGTCCACCAGTTCCTGCAGTACTCAAGTAAACCTGTGCAGTTCCTCAGGGTGATGTTCAGTCTTCAATGTCTGGTCCTTCCTGGACAATCATCTGCTATACTATGCTTCCCCCTGCACACAAATCATTATTTTAATGTCAAAATATGCCAATCAGTTCATGACAAATACCACATTAGTTGCTCAGATTTCTTCTTCTTTCGGCTGCTCCCGTTAGGGGTCGGTACAGTGGATCATCTTCTTCCATATATTTCTGTCCACTGCATCTTGTTCTGTTACACCCATCACCTGCATGTCCTCTCTCACCACATCCATAAACCTTCGCTTAGGCCTTCCTCTTTTCCTCTTCCCTGGCAGCTCTATCCTTAGCATCCTTCTCCCAATATACCCATCATCTTTCCTCTGCACATGTCCAAACCAATGCAATCTCACCTCTCTGACTGTCTCCTAACCGTCCAACTTGAGCTGACCCTCTAATGTACTCATTTCTAATCCTGTTCATCCTCGTCACACCCAATGCAAATCTTATCATCTTTAACTCTGCTACCTCCAGCTCTGCCTCCTGCTTTCTGGTTAGTGCCACTGTCTCCAACCCATATAACATAGCTGGTCTCACTACCGTCCTGTAGACCTCCCCTTTCACTCTTGCTGATACCCGTCTGTCACAAAATACTACTGACACTCTTCTCCACCCATTCCTCCCTGCCTGCACTCTCTTTTTCACCTCTCTTCCACAATCTCTATTACTCTGTACTGTTGATCCCAAGTATTTAAACTCATCCACCTTCACCAACTCTACTCCCTGCATCCTCACCATTCCACTGACCTCCTCATTTACACACATGTATTCTGTGTTGTTCCTATTGACCTTCATTCCTGTCCTCTCTAGAGCATATCTCCACCTCTCCAGGGTCTCCTTTACCTGCTCCCTACTATCGCTACAGATCACAATGTCAACAGCAAACATCATAGTCCACGGGGACTCCTGTCTAATCTCATCTATCAACCTGTTCATCGCAATTGCAAATAAGAAAGGGCTCAGAGCTGATCCCTGATGTAATCCCACCTCCAACTTGAATGCATCCGTCACTCCTACCGCAGACCTCACCACTGTCACACTTCCCTCGTACATATCCTGTACAACTGTTACGTACTTCTCTGCCACTCCCAACTTCCTCATACAATACCACAGCTCCTCCCAAGGTACCCTGTCATATGCTTTCTCCAAGTCCACAAAGACGCAATGCAACTCCTTCTGGCCTTCTCTAAACTTCTCCACCAACATCCTCAGAGCAAACATTGCATCTGTGGTGCTCTTTCTTGGCATGAAACCATACTGCTGATCACTAATCATCACCTTACTTCTTAACCTAGCTTCCACTACTCTTTCCCATAATTCATGCTGTGGCTCATCAATTTTATTCCCCTGTAGTTATTGCAGTCCTGCACATCCCCCTTATTCTTAAATATTGGCACCAGTACACTTCTTCTCCACTCCTCAGGCATCCTCTCACTTTCCTACCTCTGAGTAACATGCTGAAAATATTGTACACACGTTTTATATTTTTACCCAGAGTTCTAAGCATTTTGTCACAATTTATGACACTGTACATACCTGATATTCAGCACTAGTATTACCAAAGGAACGTAGGCATATACGTTTCCATACCAAAGCAAGAAGTAATAGATAGCTAAACTGTGTACATTTTTCCAAAGGTGACAATAAATCAACTAAAATACAGTATATGGAACCAGACTGAGCAAAAGAGAGTACTTTACTGCTTTCTCACTAAGGATCTAGGATAGCATAAAGTAATGCATATTGTCTTTAACCTGACTTGGATATTATTTGTTTAATCTAAAAAAAATCCCAGATTTTGACAAACATTCTAGGACTCCTATAACAATATGCCTTTCCACTGTTTAAGGAGAAATGAGTCACATCATTTATTATTTATTATGCTCAGCTGGTAGGCTGCTGCTATTTTTTTCCCAAACAATTGAAGCCTGTTGGACTATTGAATCTCCATTCACTTGAGAGACTGTATTGCACAACAACTCTTCTACGTACTTTCATCAGATAGTAAATTTAATTATTTCTATTAGAAAAGACTACAATAGTTTTATCCATCCAAAAAGGGGTGACAAGTCTAGGATTATATTTAAATTTAAATAAAGTCAGTACAAATGATCAGATAAAGTCAAGGAGATGTTAAAATACAAATTGTAAATTCAATGTCTGTTTTATGCATGATCCAGGTTTATGGATTATGGTATTTTAAGTCATTTTTGCTAACTTTCTTATTCTGTTGAGAGGTTAAAGGGTCCAACCACTAATCTTAGGTTGGATGATACTGGTTTGAGGTTAAAAAATGTAAATAATTAGTGATTACTTGGTAACACTTTATAATAACTTTCCTTGCTTTCTTTAATAAACCTTTACAAAAGTATAAAATGGATGAATAGTTATAATTTTAAATAAAGTCCTGAAAAATTAATAAGTTATTTGTAAAGATGTAAAGAAGTAGTATATAATGTTCCTTAATGGCTTATTAATGAAACAGTATAGTTATCAATATACTGTAACTTATCACTTAATGCCATTTAAAACCATCTGAATATACCTAAACTAATAATCTGTTAAGCATTATGTAATGTTTGTTAATGACCTATTAATAAAACATATTATAAAACGTTACCAGTTACATTTATAGAAAACACATAGTGCAGCCCATTCTTGAAAGGCAAATGGTACTTTGAATCAAGGTAGAATTCACTTTCTCCTTACAAAATACAGATTGAACTACAATATATTAATAACCTTGCTCCAACTTCCTTTCTTTTAAGGCCTTGTCGCATTATGTCAATTTTCCAATGATTTCCAGTTGCAAATTTCATTCACATAATCTAAATAAGTCAGGGGCAGTTGTGCCATACTCCCGCGATCAAGTAGTTTGATTGTAGTTTGTTACACCCAGCGACTCAACTCAACCAGTCCATGACTCACCCCAACAAAATCAAATAAACTATAAAGGCAGGCTTGTGTGTATGTTGTGATGCTTGGGTCACAGATTTGCACAGAAACACAGGAGGATGTAGAGACAGGAACTTTATTCAAATACTGGAAACAAACATTTGTCTCTTTTTCAAAATTTTAAATGTGCTCCATGACAAGACAGAGATGACTGCTCCACCAGAAGCAGAAAATGTCAATGAGAGAGGGAGAGAGAGAGAAAGAAAAGCAAAACAATCAATTCCAAAACTGACAGGTGTTGTTCAGGCTTTTAAGTATGCGGAGGACCACACGGGAAGTATAACGTGCGACAGAGCAGCCCGTAAGCAAGCCCAGCAAGTAAGGGAGCAAAGGTGAAGGTGGTCTGTCAGCGTTTTCAGGAGGGGTTTTCCCAGGAGCATCTGTATCCTCTAGGGGGTGCAATCAGCCCCCCAGCTCACACCCCCTCCCTCAGCTTTTTTCACATTTCTGTGAATCAAGTGACTGTCCAAACCAGGTTCAAACAGGCGTGACAGAACATCAGCATTAACATGTTCAGAGCCAGGTCGATGTCTGACTGTAAAACTGTAAGGTTGCAAGCCAAAAACCATCTCATGAGATGAAATTGTGTATCTTTCTGACGGTATAACCATTGAAGTGGAGCATGGTCTGTCACTAATGTGAAATTTCCACCCCATAAGTAATAACGAAGCACTTCCACAGCCCATTTAATCGCCAAGCATTCTTTCTCAATAGTCGAGTAATTGCGTTCCCTAGGAAGCAATTTCCTACTCAAATATGTGAAAAGGTGCTCTTCCCAATCAAAAACCTGGGACAGGATGGCGCCTACATTAGATGCACTTTCGTCCATCTGTAGAACAAAATCCTTAGAGAAATCAGGATCCCGCAGAACCGGATAAGAAGACAAAGCAGTTTTCAAATCACAAAAGGAATGTTCATAAATTTCTGTCCATAAAATAAGGCGGTTTTTCCTGCTTCTAGTAAGTTCCGAAAGAGGAGCAGCCCTATTTGCAAATTCAGGGATGAATCTTCTGTAATAACCAGCAAGCCCTAGAAAAGCACATACATGTTTCTGCATTTTTGGACATGGGTAAGCAAGCATCTCTTCCACTTTTCTAAACTGTGGCCGAAGTAAACCCCTGCCCGTGGAATAACCCAAATAATGAGTCTCAGACATACCCAATTTACACTTCTTAAGGTTAGCTGTCAAGCTAGCCTCTCTCAAGCTTTCAAGGACAGCCTGAAGACGTTCTAAATGCATATGCCAATATTGCTGAAAATCACAACATCATCAAGGTATACCCCAGAATATTCAGAATGAAGACGCAAGATCTGATCCATCATACGCTGGAAAGTTAGAGGTGCCCCATGAACACCAAACGGGAGTCTTGTAAATTCATAAAGTCCGTCAGGAGTTGCAAATGCTGTTTTCTCACAACTGCCAGCCTCTAGAGGCACATGCCAAATAAGCCTTCATGAGATCTAGCATGGAGATACAGGTCGCCTGATCCAGTTTTTCCAACAGCTCGTCAACACGGGGCATTGGATTAGCATCAAATTTAGATACCTTATTCAAGCGCCTGAAATCGATACAGAAGTGAAATGAACCATCCTGCTTTGGGACTATTACAACCGGACTGCACCAGTCACTTTTACTTTCACGAATTACACCTAATGCCAGCATCTTCTTGACTTCTTCGCGCACAATATTTCATCGCACTTCCAGGATCCAAAATGGCCGCATCTGTACCTGAACACCAGGTTCAGTAGTGATTTTATGTTCTGCAAGGTTAGTCACATCTGTCAAGTCTCAAAAAACATTAGTGGTCCATCCAACAATTCCGTCTTTTGTGAGTCAGTCAAATTGTTACCAATGGCAACATCGGTCTGAGAGACAGCAACCAAGTGTAAATCCCCTGCAGGTCATGCCATTCATTCAAGAGATTAATGTGTAAAATCTGGAATGGTTTGCTCTGGCCTGGTATTCTAACCTTGTAATTCACCGGTCCCATACAATCTTCAATAATGGCAAGGCTGCCATTTAGCTAGGAATTTGTGCAGGTCAGATGGAATCAGTACCAAAACATGATCACCAGGTTTGAATTCATGGAGCTTACAGCACCAATCGTAAAGACGTTTCTGAGTTTCCTGCTCACGTTGCTGATGCTCCACAGCAATAGAAGAAAGCTTACAAATTCTATCTTGCAACAGAATTACCCAATCTGCAAAGCTTGGTCCATGAGCTGTTGTCTCATTTCCTATCCATTCCTCTCATACAATATCCAGGATGCCTCGCGGGCGCCTGCCCAATAACAACTCCAACGGACTCAAGCCAGTGGATGCCTGTGGTGATTCCCGCACTGTGAACATAACAAAAGGCAGGACAGAGTCCCAAGATGTAGGATCATCATGAGTGACTCACCTGATCATCTGTTTTAAATTCTTGTTAAACCGTTCAGTCAAACCATTCGTCTGTGGATGGTAACCAGTGCTACTCAATTTCTTAATAGCAAAGCTGTCACACAATTGTCTCATCACGCGAGAAGTAAAAGGTGTGCCCTGATCAGTTAAAATTTCTCTAGGGATGCCAATACAAGTAAAAATATTGCACAGAGCTTCGCCTACAGTGAAGGAGTTGGCCTTTTTCAAAGCAGCCACCTCTGGATATCGTGTTGCATAATCAACCAACACCAGCATATATTGATACCCATTTTTAGTCTTAGGCAAAGGGCCTACAATATCTAATCCCACCTACTGAAAGGGGACTTCCAAAATAGGCATAGGACAAAGGGGAGCCAGAGGAGGTTTATAAGCGGAGATGATCTGGCAGTCAGGACATGAAATACAGAACTGTTCAACATCTTTTCCCATATTCAGCCAATAAAATCGTTTTGATAAGTGATCTCTGGTCTTATCAGCCCCCAGGTGCCCTCCCAAGATGTGAGAGTGGGCCAACTGCAAAAGAATTTCCCTATGTACTTCAGGTACAATTAGTTGTTTAATAAATTCTCCCATTAAATGATCTGAAATTACTCTGAAAAGGCAACCGTCTTTTTATAGAAAGTGTGGGGTTTTCAAGCCCCCGGATTCACGCTCTTGGTAATAGGAGTCATTAGCAGAGCAAGCCTGTTTAAATGCATATTCTAATTAGGTATCAGCATGCAGCAAGCGCACAAAATCTGACTGCTCGCTAGTGCTCAGTTTGTGTTCAGAGACATTTGCAAGCTGAGAAGATGTAGATGGGCCTGCCTATCACTCTGGGAAATTGAGGGGGTGTCTCCCTCAGTCTCGCTGGAGAAATCGGGTTCAATATCTAATTGGGGCTGTAGAACTTCCCCGACCGCCACCAGTTCTTCTTCTTCTCCCCCCCACTAAGCTTAACAGGGGACTCAACGACTGGTGCCCGACATTCGGTAATTAGTCTAGGAAAAAAAGGGCATTCCTTCTGCCTATCAGTAATGACCAAGGGCAGGAGTCAGAAACGGCAGACCAAACTTTAAAGTGATGACCCTTATAAGTCAAAGGAAGAAGCAATGTCTGATAGTCTTTAACATCTCCATGTACACAACGTACCTTTACAGTCTCAGTGTTACTAAGGTATCCGTCTTCAAGACAGTCCTGTCTGACAACACATAGGTCACTGCCTGAGTCCAATAATGCTGAGATCTCGCGGTCCCCCAACTTCACCGAAATCAATAAGCCATCTTTTTTTTTCTGATGAATAGGGAATACGGGAGCAACAAACCTTGGCCAAACTAATTTCCATCGATTGAGCTGGAGATAGGTGACATTCCCTCACCAAGTGACTGGGCTGATCACACCGGAAACATCTTTGTTCAGCACCATTGCTGAAATATCCGTGACGACATCTACTGCCTGCTTGGCCTCCTCCTGTCTCCCCAGATATGGGCACCACATCGACAGCTAGATGCTCCGGAGGCCTTCCTAAAGACATCTGATTGTCAGGTCCTGAAGCTCGATGATGTTCTAACCTCCGGTCAAAGCGACAAGCATATACTGGGCGATCTCTCATAGGTTGTACAACAGCATAGGGAGCAGAAAATTCACTGCTTTTTCTCCAAACGGTCTGAGAACCCTACAAGTGTTTGGCCAAGATTGCCAATAAGTCAACATTATGACGAAGAAACTCATCTCAGAGAACTGCAGGTATCTCGGCCAGTAGTATATCTATGACAACTTTTTCCACAACACGTTCCATCTTGTTTCCCTCAAACCAGCAATGTACTTTATTGATCAAATCTTGTATCTGCGCACAGATGGGACCATCCATGTTTAGTCTCCAATCATAAAGTTCAAAACATTTAGGCAAAAAGTTTGTAAACTTACATAAAAGAACCTGCCACTTCAGGAAATCATAATCGCCAAGCTTATTGCGAGGCACATTCTGTAAGGCAAATAAGACATCTCCAGACAAAAAAAAATGATAACGGCCCAGTTTCGTTTGTCCCATCCCAACAAAGTCGCCACATGCTTCAAAAAGAAACATTTCTGAGTCATCGGAAGGACCCATCTTCGTCAGCACTTCTTAGAATTATCAGGAAGAGGAAGAACTGGATCATTCTCTGGATCATGAAGAAGTGGGACATTCTGAGCGATTTGAAATAACTCCTCGGCATCCATCAGTGCAACCACTCCTGGTACCACTTGTCACACTTGGGTCACAGATTTGCACAGAAACACAGGAGGATGTAGAGACAGAAACTTTATTCAAACACTGCTAACCAACATTTGTCCCTTTTTCAAAAGTTTAAACATGCTCCATGACAAGACAGATGACAGCTCCGCCAGGAGCAGAGAATGTCACAGAGAGAGAGAGAAAAGCAAAACAATCAATTCCAAAACTGACAGGTGTTGTTCAGGCTTTTAAGTATGAGGAGGACCGCACGGGAAGAATAGAAGAATATTGCGTGACAGAGTAGCCCGCAAGCAAGCCCAGCAAGTAAGGGAGGAAAGTGACGGTAGTCTGTCAGCGTTTTCAGGAGAAGTTTTCCCAGGAGTGTCTGTATCCTCTAGGGGTGCGATCAGCTCACAATGTGAAAGTTGATAACCAATCAGCACTCATCTGGAATCACAATGCACATAATTGGTGTTTTGTTTCTGACAAAAAGAACAAAGATCTCTCTGATGTTGTGTAATTTACGTACCACAACAGAATAGAAAAAAAGGCTATGATTGTGTCTGAACTTGCTGTTATCTCCAAAGCCTTTGCACAGGCAGTGGCTCTGTTAGGCAGAACATTATTAGCTGTCAGAAAAAAGGGTAAACATTCAATACTTTGCAAATGTGAAACTGTGCTGGAAAATCATTATGCTGTCGTCTTGGACATACCCTGTGATTTCTGTTCATGTAATATCCAATGCTCAAGCATTATTATCTCCTCTAGCTAAAAGTTGAGTAATGTGAATTTGACTTTGGATACTTACAATGAATTTGTAAACTAATTTTTTTTCTAATTATTAGGGTACTCCCTATACATTTCTTAATACAGAATTTTCCTCATGAAATTATTTACTCTCAAAATCTTCCTCCTCCTCAGTCAATCTCTTTTCCTTCAGATCTTCTTTTTCTTCATCCACCTTTGCTTTAGCCTCCCTTAATTTCTCTTCCCCTGTACGTCCACTCTCGTCATTCTTTTTTTCCATATATTCATTGTCTCTCTTCATAACATGTCCATACCACTTCAACCTACTTTTCTGTACTTTTTTAGATATCTCTCCCACTTTTGTTGTACCTCTGATTGTCTCAATTCTTATACTTTCCTTTTTGTAAGTCACTCACACATTCATCTCAGCATTCTCATTTCTGCCACATCTAATTTCCTCTCCTGCACTCCCTTTGATCACATAATACTCCTGATTCCTTCTTACAATTGTTCCAACCACACTGCACTTTATGGGTTATCTCTGCATCTAATGTTCCATTTTCAGCTACCACTGATCGTAGATATTTAAATTTATCCACTCTTTTCAATAGCTCTCTCTTTAGACTAACTTCTCAATTCACATCATCATTAAACTTCATATATTCTGTCTTCTTCCTCTGTCTTCAAAACCTCTTCTCCATTCTTCCAGCTTCCTTTCCAATTACTCTTTTCTGGTGCTACACAACATGATGTTATCAGAAATAAGCATGCACGAGGGGGATTGATCTTTTATCCTATGACTAAACACATCCCTAACCAGGTCAAAGAGGTAAGGACTAAAAGAAGATCCCTGGTGCAGACCTACTCTAACTGGGATCTTGTCTGTTACTGCAGCACTGTTTTGATCCCAAATCACCACTAACTCAGACATATCCTGGTCAATCCTCACATACTTTTCTGGTACTCCTTTCTCTCTCATGTAGCTTCAGACCTCTTGACACGGAAGAACTATCATAAGACTTCTCCAAATTGATAAACAACATATGCAAACCTTTCTACTTCTCTATGAGCTGTCTCAATGCAAAGACTGTGTCAGTTGTTCCTTTGCCTGGTATAAAACCAAATTGCTCCTCCTCTATGTTGATGTCTTCCCTATACCATCTCTCTATAACACTTTCCCAAATTTTTAATATGTGTGAAATCAGCTTTATCCCCCTATAGTTTTCACAATCCTGAATATCGCCCTTCTCCTTATAAATGGATGCAATCACACTGTTCTTATACTCCTCTGGTATTCTCTCCTGTTAGTAGATCTTCTGCATTAGATCCCACATCACATCTACTCCCTCTTCTCCTAAACTCTTTCACACTTCTGCTAGTATTTCATCCAGTTCTGCATATTACATTATCATGTCCATTTATTATTTTTTTCTGTTTTTTTTTATCCAGAAAGACTTACTAATTACAAGTGAATCATTTGATGTCTTTTAAGTATCTACAGAATTGTGAACATGCCAAGGTCTGCATGAAGGAATAATTTTTGAGGATTAAACAAAATTTCCCGTATTTTAGCTGCAATCTCTATATCTCACTTACATGGAAGTAATGGTAAACTAGTTATACATTAAAAACCTTTCTCGGACTGCTGTAATACTTAATCTGTCAGTTTTATGTGATTTTAGAGATTTCTGTGAAGAACTTTGTAAGAAAGTTTAGACTGTTTTCTGCACTGTACCGTGTACTGTGGATTAATACAAACATTAGATTCTTTAAGCAAAAATGTATTACTCTGCCAGTTTTAAGAGTCAGGGATTCTAATAATTAACCTTTTTTGTTTCTGTGCAGCATTATTCTACTTGAGAAGTCCTGATCTACTGTATGTGATCTAATATTTAAATGTGCTAACATACTACTTAAATTTAATCAAAACAATAATGTCTTCTGTTGTACAGGAAAGGGACAAAATTATAGAAATCCTAATAGAAAACCCTAAAAGACTCACAACCAACAGGTTGTGACCATCTGTCACCTATAAACTAAGGTGGAAAAACATCTAAAGAGGTTTTCACAAGCCTAGGTCAATACCTCAGTCTAAGCATTTTGAGCATCTCTTCTGGGGTTTAATTTCATACATCACCTTTGTGTTATACTTCTTGTAAAGAAAAATAAAACAATTATGTACAGATTGAATCCCTTTATGACAAAATTCACAGGACCATAAAAATATTTTGTTACAACAGAAATTTAATTATAACGAATATGGGGAAAATGTGCAAATTATTGTGACCAAGATCCCCAGCGATTCACCATCTCTAACGACAGCGGTGCAAGGACAGCTCTGCAGCTACTCTGCTGTATCTGGTAGGCAGTAAACCGAGGGAAAATTAACTGGTTGTCCTCTGCAGGATCAGCCTTACCTCATAATGTGCTTGTTGCACAATGTTTAGAACATTTAACACCATGCTCTGACCTACTCTTCCTCACATTCTCCTGTTCCAGACTTCTTTGAATTAAGAATTATGGAGGCCACTGTGCTCTTGGAAACTTTCAATGCTGAAGGAATTTTTATAGCCTTTGCCATATCCGTGCCTTGACACAATCCTGTATGTAAGCTCTAAAGACAATTACTTCGAACTCATGGCTTAGTTCCTGATCAGGTACACATTGTCAATTGTGAAGCATAATATAGACACTAGTTGTGTAAGCCCGTGCTGTAAAAAGCCTAGGGTCCTAGAAACAATTGAAATGGTCAGAAAAAATATTGAAACGTAGAGATGTCAGGTAATTGAAAGGAACTACTCTGGGCACGTTTTGCCGACGTGCTTGTGTCGCTTGTGCATTAGTGGTGGGAAGAAAAGTAAAAGGGATACCGTTTTGCCAAAGTTAGCGGCTAAGCAACTTTGTCTTTCTTCTGAGGTTTCATTTTGCTGACGTGCTGGCCTCGCTTGTTAGTGGCTAAGTGAGTTTTCTGTTTCCTTGGAGGCGGAGCCCTTACCCCGACTCCACCTCTCACTTCCTGGGCCAGACAGACACACACACTTTCACATGTAGACGTTTATATATAAGAAGGGTGTGCCTTACCTAATCATGTCCACTCATTTGAGGTGACATCAGGTGGACTCCAAACAAGGTGTAGAAACATGGTAATCATGATCAATAGAATAGGATGCATCTTAATCAGATTTCAAGTTTCATAGCAAAGGGTCTGAACACTTGCATCAATGTGGTATTTCAGATCTGTTCACTTTTTACCCATTTTGCTATTTTGCAGCCTTATGCTAAAATCAATTAAATTATCAAAATTTGTAATTTTGGAGTATAGAATGATGAGAGAAAAAAATAATTTAAATTATTTTTAGCAAAAGGCTGCAACATAACAAAATATGAAAGACAGAAAATTGCATGGAAAGTATATATACTTTTTTGCATGAGTCACATATGTGCAAAAGAACTAATAAAAAAGTGTCTTTACTTCACAGATTCTCAAAATACTAAATTGTAGACCTCTTGATGTATCATCACACAAATACCTGGGTAGCCCTGAACACAAAAGAAGATTCAGTGATCAGACAGACATATTTTCAAACATGCAATATGTTTTTCCAGCTTGAGTGAAAACTGCATTGTACAGGGTGGGCCACGGAAAAGAAGGCCGCCTCTGGTGATAGTATAACAAGATGAACAAGCAAGTGGATTGTTTTCATTCACTTACCCACAAGTTACAACAGATGCTGAAAGTGGTCCCTGTTCATGTCTATGCACCTTAGGGCACATCAGAGCATGTTGGCTGATATTGCTTACAACTCATCAACAGTGATGCTGAGGATAGTGTTCATGATGTTTTCCTTAAGTTCATCCAGGGTATCTGGATTGTTGGCGTACACTTTCTATTTTAAATTTCCCCACAGATAAAAATTGCATGTGGACAAGTCCGGAGAACGTGGTGGCCATAACCGCTTGCTCACAGTTCGCTTCTCTGTAAAGAGTTCATGAACCCGTGCCAGTGAGTCATGTGAGGTGTGGCATGTTGCCCCATCTTGTTGGAAAAAACAGTACAATTTTTCTTCTTGTGTTAGTTGGTCATAAAATTGTTCAAAGATGTCCAGGAAAACTGCAGTATTCACAGTTGATTCAAAGAAAATTGGGCCCACTATTCATGTTCCTGACACCGCGCACCAAATGCCAATTTTCTGGTCATGAAATGGCTGCAGAACTGGTATTGGAGGCGGGTTACTTTTCTGTGGATCACCCTGTATATTCCAATTACCTTGTCATATGTAATGTCATTTTTATAGATTAGAGTTTACTTAAGGTATAAGTATACAGTGAATGGATGACTTCATTCATAAGTATACAGTATATGACTGCTACAAACATACATGCTTTGTAAAACATGAAGTTCAAGCATTGGAAGCCTGCAACTCAGAGTTCAGTGATTAAGCATTACCTCTATTATCGCATATCTTTCTCAATAGATGTCATTAGTACAATCAATGCAATGTTCAGTCAACCTAAATGAAACTCAACAGACAAGTCAGTCTAGACAAGTCTACTCATATCTTCTCCTACCCAAATGATATGTTGCCAGATATACTTGGTCACAGCATTCACTGTATTGCCAATAAAAATGCCAAGTTAAAAAGTAACTGAGACCTTTTATCTCAGGCTATCTACCAGGATGGTAAATCATTCCATGCAAAATTATGTTTCAGAGGGTTATCAAAAAAAAAAAAACTTAAGAAAAAGAAATAAATACATGGGTTTGACTATAATAATAAGATGTATAATGATAATTATGGAGTACATATCCAATCAGCACTAATGAAAGGATTATTCAAATGAAAGTAGTAATTTCACTGGACGCCAAGAAACTGGTCATTGATTTATAAAACACAATAGCAGCAAGAATTTTTGTTAACGAGCAATTAAAATATCATGCTATTTTTTATGAATATGTTTTACCTCACGTCTCTCAAACACTGATTCATTTCCTTGTTTCCTTGTCTCCTTGTCCAGATCAAACCCACTACTTTGCTGTGTGATCAGTTACACAAAGTTTCCAAGGCTGTTTCAGCCGTAATTACTGAAATTTATTCTCTGACTATTTTAGGGGCATTTTTTTAATATTGTGAATTGGGCTTTCTTTCATACTTAGAGAAAGACACTGTCTTTAAATGCAGTATGATACTGAACAATACACGCTTCACCAGTTTCCATAGATATCAAGGACTTCTCGCAAGTTATGACAGGGGCTGGCCATTCACAGCTGATATCTCATTCCATATCCACGTTAATTACAATAATTCTAACCTTGAAGGTTTAAGGGTATACGTACTCAGTAGTGAAAGACATTTTTTTATAAATGTATGGTTATGTTAACATTAATGGTGTAATTTAACTAATAATATGATATAATTATGTAATAAAAAAACACATTCTACCTGTTACAAAATGTATACTGGACGTTTCTTTAAAAATATATTATTGTCAATATATTCTAAGACATTTTTTGCTGTTCATATCATAAATGTTGCCCAAACATTATATATTTTATTATAGGACTCAGAGAGTGTAGCTCACATATTGTACTTTTGCTGCATCTATGTTCAATAAGACTGCATAAGTAGAGGTTGGAGCTGTTAGAACTGAACAAGGGGGGTAGACAATGGATGGACAAAGCAAGCACTGAAATATCAGAAACAACATAAAAACAAGAATCACAGAATGTTGTGGAAAATCGTATGGAGGAATGATTGTGTTGAAGAAAAATTATATTCTATAAGAGAGTTCATTATCAAGGATTATTATACAGTATTGTGCTGCTTTTTGAAAGCACAACATATTTTATAAAATGTAAAATTCTGGAATACTGAAACCTTACTTTCATTAGCCAGTCTGCCTCATTAAATAGCTTGCAAACAGCATTGATGACATCCATGACATATAAATACTAAATATATTGTTTCAAAAAATGAAAGATAAAAAACAAAGATGCACTAAATGTCAGACTGTAGCTGAGTTATAATGGAATTATATTCATCAGCATCCGATGTGGAGTTTAGGAGGTTTCAGCAAATGTTATTTTATTTTCATCATTTGTTTTTGTTTTTAAGTTTTGTTTCATTTAACTGATGTCAATGCCACATGGCCACAGTCATTCATGAGGTCAAGGGTGTTGTTGTTGGTATGTTTTTGGAGAAGTCAGGAGGAGAAGTAGCATCTCCAAAAAGCAAAGTTATAAAAAAGAACTCTTTTTTGGGTACAAAAAGGCATTTTTTCTGTTCTGAATTTCTGTCTTAAGAACATTTCTGAATAAAAAAAAATCTTGGTTTTTATTTTTATTTTCTTCCTGCCATGTTTCCAAGTCTAGTGGTTCTCAGACTCAATCCTGGGGACCCCATGTGGCTGCAGGGTTTTGCTTATATTTGTAATTGGACTTCTATCCTACATAAGCTGTTATTTCCCAATTTCTATGCTTTGTGGTTCATGTAGGAATTACAAAAGTAAGCTTGGAATATTTATATCAAAATATACCAAGTATTGATGTATGTTACATGGGAATAATTTAGTGGTTTTTGTGTTCATAAGAATTTCTTATGAACGCTTTGAAATCAATTCAGTTGTTTTGGGTTTTTTTTTTTTTGCACTTTCTGACTTACTGGTATGAGAAAACCCCACATTTATACAATTCAGTTTCTCTTGATGTCTTATTATACAAGATGTCAAGCTTTTTGCAATTCACTCCTAGACATTTTAGGACATTTTTTGGACAATATGTTGCAGGAAAGTACACCTTTATGATAAAGCGTAAACCAATGGGTCAGCAAAATGATCAGCATTTGAAGTTGTGCCACGTCAGCCAACATCTAATGGGATACTAGGGGTCAAAGTTACTCCTTTTTACAAAACCTGCTCATGCTATTGTGAGGTTGCTGTTCACAAATATGACAATACTTTTGATAATTGATTATTTTCTGGTGGTCCAAGCTCTCTAGGAGGCACTCCCACAAGATTAGAATTTACAAACTTCAAACATAAGAATATGAGGTATTGTTTTGTAATATTTCAAGATTGGTTATTATGAATATGATGTTATTTTTGATTTTTATGTACTTCAATCTGAGGGTTAGATTTCTTATGAACCCCCCCAAATTAGGGAGGGCTCAGACTTTTTTAAACATTTTCATCATTGTGATTTTCATTATATATAGATACTAGCAAAATACCCTGCGCTTCGCAGCGGCAAAGTACTGCCTTAAAATTTTTATTAAGAAGAAAATTAAACCTTTTTAAACTGAGGGAAAATATGCCAATAATTATTTGTTAAGGATCTCTTTGTATACCACATTGTCAGTTCGGCCCTCCGGTTGTAATATGATGAAGCTGTGCGCTGAACTTACTCTTGAGCATGCAACGTACAGTTGGCCATGTGAACAGTAATCTTATTTGAAATCTCACAGCTTGGATTGCTGCTGTCATAAACAGTTTGAGTTTAATGGTTTGTTTCAATTACGACAGTATTTGTAGGACTTGTGTTGAAGAGACATTCGGCATCTGTCAAACGTCGTAAGTATACAACCAGTTTCATCGATAACTTCACACCCAGCTTTTGAGACTTTAAACATTCATAAACATCAAAGTGTCCACTACTGAAATCGTCACCTGTGAATCTAAGATGTTTAAGAGGCATTGACGGTTGTTGAAAGGTGTAAAATATTTGGCCATTTCGGTACACTTGAAAGCGACAACCGAACAATTCAGCGGCAGCCATCAACTCACATGCAGAACCATAGGTGAAGGGCTTAAGCATTTCACTCTTATAGTGCTCCTGTGTAGTATAATTATCTCCTGTACCATCATCAGTCCACACCTTGAACCTGTCCCTGTCATTCAATACATAAGACACAATGTTCCTCCTGATATCAAGAGTGAGCCTGATATGGCCGTGCAATATGTAACAAAGAGAATGGAAAAAGTAGGTGCCATCTCCGGGCATGGAAACCACTTGGTAAGTGACAGTTCTTTCATTGATGGTGATCACCTCGATAGACATGTTAATGTGGGTATGGTTGGAATGATAAAGGAAATGGGTACCTGAACAATGTAAAGTAAGTCTAAAATACCTATACAATAACTATAATTGTATTAAATGAACAATAAAACAGCGGAGAAGCTGTGGATTAAATAAAAAGGCTGTATTTATCAGCAGGGAGACGTGAACCCCGTGGCGAAGCAAGGAAGGGAATGTAGAGACTGGAGTGACGGACGGCCTTATATAGGCAAGCAGCCAACAACGTGGGAGGCGTTGGGATGGGGGACCCAACGCCGCCTCACATGGTGACCGAGCTGCAGGCTATGGGCGATATATGTGCGTAAGTAGGATTCAGTTAGCGTTGGGAACCCGCGTACCAAATTTCTTGAAGATGGGCCCATAAGTAACAGACTGTTGAAAAGTTCAATATGGCGGCCGACAGTGGCATCATACCACCGAAATAAGTACCAAATTTCAGCCTTCTACCTACATGGGAAGTTGAAGAATTAGTGACGTTGGAAAGTTCAATATGGCGGCTGACAGTGGCGTCATACCACCGAGATAAGTACGTACATTGGTTTCGGTTAGCGCAGGGAAGCCGCCTACCAAATTTTGTGAAGATGGGGCCATGAATAAGAAAGTTCAACATAGCGGACGTTGTTGACCGTTATGACCGTTACCCGTGGAATTTCGAAATGAAACCTGCTTAACTTTTGTAAGTAAGCTGTAAGGAATGAGCCTGCCAAATTTCAGCCTTCTACCTACATGGGAAGTTGGAGAATTAGTGACATTGGAAACTTCAATATGGCGGCCGACAGTGGCATCATACCACTGAAATAAGTACGTACATCGGTTTTGTTAGCGCAGGGAAGCCACCTACTAAATTTCGTGAAGATGGGGCCATAAATAAGAAAGTTCAACATGGCGAACGTTGTCAACCGTTATGACCGTTACGCGTAGAATTTCAAAATGAAACCTGCTTAACTTCTGTAAGTAAGCTGTAATGAATGAGCCTGCCAAATTACAGCCTTCTACCTACACGGGAAGTTGGAGAATTAGTGACATTGGAAAGTTCAATATGGCGGCTGACAGTGGCGTCATACCACCAAAATAAGTATGTCGTACATTGGTTTTGGTTAGCTCAGGGAAGCCGCCTACCAAATTTTGTGAAGATGGGGCCATGAATAAGAAAGTTCAACATGGCAGATGTTGTTGACCGTTATGACCGTTACGCTTAGAATTTCGAAATGAAACCTGCTTAACTTTTGTAAGTAAGCTGTAAGGAATGAGCCTGCCAAATTTCAGCCTTCTACCTACATGGGAAGCTGGAAAATTAGTGACGTTGGAAAGTTCAATATGGCGGCCGACAGTGGCGTCATACCATCGAAATAAGTACGTACATCGGTTTCGGTTAGCGCAGGTAAGCCGCCTACCAAATTTCGTGAAGATAGGGCCATAAATAAGAAAGTTCAACATGGCGGACGTTGTCAATCGTTATCGACCATTATGACCGTTACGTGTAGAATTTTGAAATGAAACCTGCTTAACTTTTGTATGTAAGCTGTAAGGAATAAGCCTGCCAAATTTCAGCCTTCTACCTACACGGGAAGTTGGAGAATTAGTGATGAGTGAGTGAGTGAGTGAGTGAGGGCTTTGCCTTTTATTAGTATAGATATACACTAGATATAGTCGGACTCACCTCGAAGCACAGCTTGGACTCTGGAACCAATCTCCTTGAGGGGGGCTGGACTCTCTACCACTCTGGAGTTGCCCCAGGTGAGAGGCACCAAGCAGGTGTGGGCATACTTATTGCCCCCCGACTTGGAGCCTGTGCATTGGGGTTTACCCCGGTGGACGAGAGGTTGGCCTGTTGTTTGTGCGTATGCGCCGAAAGGCAGTTTGGAGTATCCACCCTTTTTGGAGTCTCTGGAGTGGGTGCTAGAGGGTGTCCCTTCTGGGGACTCCCTCGTTTTGCTGGGAGACTTCAATCCTCACGTGGGCAATGACAGTGAGACCTGGAAGGGTGTGTTTGGGAGGAATGGCCCCCCCGATCTGAACCCGAGCGGTGTTTTGTCATTGGACTTCTGTGCTCGTCACGGATTGTCCATAACGAACACCATGTTCAAACATAAGGGTGTTCATATGTGCACTTGGCACCAGGACACCCTAGGCCTCAGTTCGATGATCGACTTTGTGGTGGTGTCGTGGACTTGCGCCCATATGTCTTGGACACTTTCGGGTGAAGAGAGGGGCGGAGCTGTCAACTGATCACCACCTGGTGGTGAGTTGGCTTCGATGGTGGGGGAAGATGCCGGTCAGGCCTGGTAGGCCCAAGCGTGTTGTGAGGGTCTGCTGGGAGCGGCTGGCAGAGTCCCCTGTCAGAAGTAGCTTCAACTCCCACCGTCGGCAGAACTTCAACCCGTCCCGAGGGAGGTGGGGGACATTGAGTCGATGGGCCATGTTCCGTGCCTCTATTGTTGAGGTGGCTGACCAGAGCTGTGGCCGTAAGGTGGTCGGTGCCTGTCGTGGCAGGAATCCCCGAACCCGTTGGTGGACACCAGCGGTGAGGGATGCCGTCAAGCTGAAGAAGGAGTCCTATAGGACCATTTTGTCCTGTGGGTCTCTGGAGGCAGCTGATAGGTACCGGCAGGCCAAGCGGAACGCGGCTTCGCTTGTTGCTGAGGCAAAAACTCGGGCCTGGGAGGAGTTTGGAGAGGCCATGGAGAACGACTTTGGACGGCCGAGGAGATTCTGGTCCACCGTCTCAGGAGGGGGAAGCAGTGCAGTGTCAACACCGTATATGGTGGGGATGGTGCGCTGCTGACCTCGACTCAGGACGTTGTGGGTCGGGGGGGGAGTACTTCGAAGACCTCCTCAATCCCACTAACATGCCTTCCAATGAGGAAGCAGAGCCTGGGGACTCTGAGGTGGGCTCTCCCATCTCTGGGACTGAAGTCACCGAGGTGGTCAAAAAACTCCTTGGTGGCAGGGCCCCAGGGTGGATGAGATCGCCGGAGTTCCTTAAGGCTCTGGATGTTGTAGGACTGTCTTGGTTGACACGTCTCTGCAACATCGCATGGACATCGGGACAGTGCCTCTGGATTGGCAGACCGGGGTGGTGGTCCCCTCTTTAAAAGGGGACGGAGGGTGTGTTCCAACTATAGAGGGATCACACTCCTCAGCCTCCCTGGAAAAGTCTATTCGGGGGTTCTGGAGAGGAGGGTCCGTCGGATAGTCGAACCTCGGATTCAGGAGGAACAGTGTGGTTTTAGTCCTGGTGCGGAACAGTGGACCAGCTCTTCACCCTTAGCAGAGTCCTGGAGGGTGCATGGGAGTTTGCCCAACCAGTCTACATGTGTTTTGTGGACTTGGAAAGGCATTGACCGTGTCCCTCGGGGAATCCTGTGGGGTGCTCGGGAGTATGGGGTACGGACCCCTGATAAGAGCTGTTCGGTCCCTGTACAACGGTGTCAGAGCTTGGTCCGCATTGCCGGCAGTAAGTCGAGCCCGTTTCCAGTGAGAGTTGGACTCCGCCAGGGCTGCCCTTTGTCACCGATTCTGTTCATAACTTTTATGGACAGAATTTCTAGGCAACCAGGGTGTTGAAGGGGTCGGTTTGGTGGACTCAGGATTGGGTCACTGCTTTTGTAGATGATGTTGTCCTGTTTGCTTCATCAGGCCGTGATCTTCAGCTCTCTCTGGAACGGTTCGCAGCTGAGTGTGAAGCGGCTGGGATGAGAATCAGCACCTCCAAATCCGAGACATGGTCCTCAGCGGAAAAGGGTGGAGTGCCCTCTCAGGGTTGAGGGAGAGATCCTGCCCCAAGTGGATGAGTTCAAGTATCTCGGGGTCTTGTTCACGAGCGAGGGAAGAATGGACCGTGAGATCGACAGGCGGATCGGTGCGGCATCCGCGTGATGGGCTCTGCATCGGTCTGTCGTGGTGAAAAAAGAGCTGAGCCGTAAGGCAAAGCTCTCAATTTACCAGTCGATCTACGTTCCTACCCTCACCTATGGTCATGAGCTATGGGTAGTGACCGAAAGAACGAGATCGCGAATACAAGCGGCTGAAATGAGTTTTCCGCAGGGTGTCTGGGGTTTCCCTTAAAGATAGGGTGAGAAGCTCAGTCATCCGGGAGGGGCTCAGAGTAGAGCCTCTATTCCTCCGCATTGAGAGGAGTCAAATGAGGTGGCTCGGGCATCTGATCAGGTTGCCTCCTGGGGCCTCATGTATAAACGGTGCGTACGCACAGAAATGTTGCGTAAGAACTTTTCCACGATCAAATCGCGATGTATAAAACCTACACTTGGCGTAAAGCCACGCACTTTTCCACGGTACCTCACGCCTTGTCGTACGCAAGTTCCCTGCTCGGTTTTGTAAACTGGCGGCACCCAGCGTCAAAGCAATGGTACTGTTCTTGTGTGATTACTCATTATTTTCATGACGCGGCTTTATAAATACACAGAAATTAACCGCATATTGTTTATTAGTGTAATGCATCTGATTGTAATTAACTTCGTAACAATATAATGGTCAGGGAACAGCCATAGTATTCCAAATACCATAACTGCTTTAGCGTTGTTACTCTCACTTCTCCTTCTTCTTCTTCTTCTTTCAGCTCCTCCCGTTAGGAGTTGCCACAGCGGATCATCTTTTTCCTTATTACTCTCACTGCACGACTCGGAATATTGATATCACTGTATCTGAGTGTGAATCACAGCAGCAGCTGATCGGAAAGAGAATTATCGGTATACAGCTTTAAGGACACGCTGTCTCAGCCACTGCAAAACGTTTTAAAGCCTTCCCTGTACGGACCTCGCGGTTCAGAAACAGTTTAATCCCAAGAACTTTAAATGCACTCAATCAATTGCTCCTTGTAGAGTGGTTTGTACTTATAAGTACAATCACCCCACTGTAAACTTGCACTACAGTTATAATATCTCACAACCTGGGCCACTTTATAAAGCGCGTATTTACATATGATGACGATATCATTTTTAAGGTGAAATGCAGCAAAATATGTTTGTTAAATTATACAGATAAAACTTTAACTTCATTTAAATAATCTATATTCTTCACTGGGAGTGTCGTGAAGGATAGAATAATTAAACATGTACTATGAAGATATTTCAATGTTCTTTAAGCGTTTTGAAGAATCGGTAGCTAAGCTTACAGATGGCTTAACTTCTATTACAGAGCTGATTGTATGGCGATCGGTTACTTGGGAAAGAAAAGCACTGACTGTAGTGGGCTACGCCAATATATATTGAATATAAAACAGAAAGAAAATAACAACAGAGCTAAAAACGCAGCGACAAATTTCGACAAAAGATAAATGCTTGTCATAAGCACGAGGCTCATGAAACACGTTTAATAATGTGCTTTAGCTCCTATCATCATGAAAATGACATCACGTATACATCTCAGTATTTTAGTTATTCAGAGAGCTGTAATATCACAAATGTAATGGACTCTGTGTCCAGTTGGAGGAAGAGAGCCAGTTTAAGAAGCAAGTAGTGATTCACACACATAGATCACATACGAGTAGAAGATCAAATACAAAACAAAGCATTTAACGTGCTACTTTAATTACGATGTGATCTGAGAAACTGGTTGATTAAACGATTTTAAGATGAAGTTTATAATGTTCTACTAAATGACAAAATAAACTATGTGATTAAAGTGGAAATGTCGAGATTGAAGTTGACATTTCATGCTTTTTCCCCACCGTGTGCCGTTTTTCTCTGTACCCTAATAAACTTTCATATGACACTCAGACAGTGGGCTTACAACTCTTCTTTTCACGGCAACTTTGATATGTGACTTCTTTTTTATTTCCGGCACTGTGCGATTTTGTGAATGTGAGCTTTCAAGTTTCTCCAACACGCTATGTCACTCGATCAACTTCCTTTTGTTGATTATACAACGGTTTATTTGAACAAATAGTATGTTTTTCCTTCGCCTCCACTTGGTATTCGCTGAAATTCTTATATTTTCCCCGTGCTTTTCCCATTGTCTTTTCACAGAAGGCTGCACTTAAGGGCGATTTATATTGATTTGCATATTCAAATAGGCGTAATTCTGGGAGGATTTGGGGCGTTACATAATGCGCGTGCACGAGCATTAGTTTTCACGCTGATCGGGATTTATGTAGCGGAAGAACGTGGAAGTTGGAGTACGCACAGATTCCTGCATCTAGATTTTTCTGTGCGTAAACACATTTCGGCTTTTGTGCTTACGCCATGTTATAGTGCGAGTTCTACGCACGGCGTTATACATGAGGCCCCTGGACGCCTCCCCGGTGAGGTGTTCTGGGCACGTCCAACCAGGAGGAGGCCCTGGGGAAGACCCAGGACACGCTGGAGGGACTATGTCTCCCGGCTGACCTGGGAACGCCTTGGGATTCTCCTGAAGGAACTGGAAGAAGTGGCCGGAGAGAGGGAAGTCTGGGCCTCTCTGCTTAAGCTGCTGCCCCCGCGACCCGACCCTGGATAAGCGGAAGAGGATGGATGGATGGATGATTTTCATTATACTTTTCCAGGTGTTTTGGCTATTTAATCCATTATTTAATCAATTATTTACTAATGAGCACATCTGACGCTGAAGTACTTGCAGCCTTTCAGCATTCATCAATTTGCCTGGATATCTGCTCTGCTCATTATTAATTGTAATTGTTAGAACTGTTTGAAAGGAAAGTGTTAATAGCAAAAAGACAAACATTTCAAAATGTAACAATCATACTGCCATGTTTTTCTGAATGCAAAAAGATTAATATTGACCAGCTAATTTGATCACAACTAGTTAAATAAGATCCGTCAAATTCAAAATAGCTCACTGATTGTGAAACTGGTTGGAACAAAAACCTGTAGCCACATGAGTTAGAGAACTCATTGTCCTAGACAATTGATGAGCCTTACAGGGAAACCAGAAACCCACAATCAAGAGCATCTCTACAGGTTAGCATTGGCGGGCCAGGGTTCAGCAGGGGGTGTTAAGTTCCACTATTAAAAAAGCAGATTTCCAAGAAGCACCATTTGAAAAAGCATGAAAGACTAAGATGGAAACCTTGGGGTTGGTGGCAGGATTGGCACTCCAGCCACTGTAAGAAACCTCACTCTGTTCCAGTGTGGTGCTGAGGTGTCACCTGCTGCACTTGGGTCACAATCCAGGTAGTTCAGCATATGGTGGATGCAGTAACGTGTTATAAGCGCATGCTCTCAACCTCCTCCTGGCTATCAGCAGAATTAAGCCAATATATAAGAGAAATCCACAGAAACATACAAATCTTAACCAAGAGAATTTGGTTAGACTATTTATTTAAGGTAACTTTTCAGCAATACTACAAAAAGTTCAGAAACTGAATGAATGCCAGTTTTATACATTTGCTAATTATATAGTACATCTTGGCAACTCTTTTAAACTTCACAAAAAATCTATGAAAGTACCAAATGTGCATTGTACAAGATTCTAAATGCATGCTGTCAACCAGTCTCCAATACTTGGTGTTATGACTGGATGTAATTACTTATTTAACCTCAGATGATTGAATTACAAATTCAGCAAAAACAAAATGTTGTGGGCATGACTTCAATGACCCCACTTATATTTGATGTCCATTGCATATTGGTTTGAATACAATAACCATTCTGTTACAGAAGGTCAAACAAAAAAGTGGCAAATAATAACTTTCTTATCTGAAAAAGTTATACTAATAGCCTGAGTGGTTATCCTTTATGCAGGTGAAAGAAAACCTCCATGAATACTAAAGTCACTTTTGATGTAGCTTTTTTTTCTACATAGGCTATACAAACTTAAATACTGTATTAGAAATGAACTTGGAAATACAGTATACTGAAATTTAAATGAAATGTATAGCATCATTTGTCTCTCAATATGTGAATCATCAGTTGATTTAAATTCAGTTACACAATAACTCTTTACTTAAAGGGCATGGAAATTAACTACCATAAAATACACATACATGTATGGTGCAGTTTTTTAGCAGACAGTTGTCTGGGCATCTATGTTTTGAAATATTTGTAAAATATATCTTAATACTGCACACAATTACATTATGGTTATAAAAGAAAAATGAACAACCAATCATCAAGAAATGCCCAGACTAAGCTGTTTTTTTAACAAATATATTACGGATGAGAATGGAAGACAAATATTGCAGAAAATGTTAATGACAACCCAAAGATACTGTTCAAGAGGGAGGTGAAGTGCATTAGACACTGTAACAGTAAACTAAATTATACTGTCAGTAAAACAGATATTGCATTAGATTTACATTTTTCTGAAGTTGTCGTATGTGAAGAAGTTGAGGAACCTCCCAGCATTTATAGGGATGATCAGGGAGGTAATTAGTGATTTAGAATTTGTAGTCAGAGTAGTACTGCTTAGATAAAAGGGGCTGGAATCAAGCAAAATGATGGGACCAGCTAACATTTATCCTAAAGTGATTAAGGACATATTTTAAGGAACATTTTTTAACCCTTAATGCATATTTTTCAAAAATTACTTCATAGAGTATAAATTCCAAAATATTGGAAGCTAGCAAATGTTTTCCCATTGTATTAAAAGCTAATTGGGCTAATCGAAGTAACTATAGGCCATTAAGTTTAACATGCACCATGTCAATTAATAGAAGTAATTTTTAAGGAAATGTTTGAGCATGAAGAAAAGTGAGCCGTCAGCATGGATGTAGACAGAACAGATAGAGTTCACTAACATGCTGGAATTCTATGAAGAATCAATAAAAGTATACAGTCAGAGAAGTGCTTATGATATTGATCTTCAATTTATTAATACATTTTTAACAATTTTCAGTATGAGTGGTTAGAAATTGTACTTAAAGAAGTGGAACTTCAAGGTGCAGCGTGTGTGCAGAACTGGCTTAAAATTAAAAGTAAAGGATTATGGTGAGATAATTTTTTTGTTGTTGTTGTTAAATGTGGTGTCCCTCAGAAATCAGTGCTGGGGCTGCTGCTTTTTACTTTCTCGTATACGGAGTACAGGGAAAGTATTGTAATCGTCTAAAGGTTTGATGTCGATATTTTGGTGAATCTCAATGTTTTAGACCTCCCTGAGCCTGATACTATACTATTTTTGGAATTCTGTCTGTATGTCTGTCTGTGTGTGTGTGTGTGTGTGTTTGTAAACACGATAACATGAGTATGCTTTCACTTAGGTCAACCAAATTTTGCATACAAATATTAGGTACAAAATGTAGATTCCTATCAACTTTTGGGCTATTTTCGTTAACTGGAAGTGGTACTTTATCTTTTATTCATGCAGTTGCAGAGTCTGATTTATTCAACTTTACTTTTATAATAATTGTTGAATATATTATTAATTTGATTTGATTTGTTGTTGATGGTTCTTTAATGTACATGATACAAAAATATAACCATTGTCTTACAATTTACTCCTCAGATATCTATCCCCAACACTCAAAAATGCAACACTGCAAAAAAAGTTGGTAACTTACAAGCACAGGTTTCAGAACAAATAACTACAGTTCAGCCATTAATATTCACAAAAGAACACATTACAACAAAGTAAATGAACTGCTACAACACCAGCACTGGTAGGAGTAACTGGAGACCTTCAAGGTATTTGTAAACCAGTGCAAGCTAAATCTGGGTTACAGCCCAGAATTCAAAGATAGCTAGTATTATCTTGTTCCTGGTAGGAAAACTCTTGGAAGAGGTGACTTCAGCCTATGATAACAGTCAGCCATGTAATTAAAAGAATAATTAGGAAGTTTTCTAAAATTTCTTTTTTTTGGCATTTGCAAAGAAAACAAGCTTATTACAGAACTGAAACCAAGAGAAATGTCTATTTATTACTATCTACGCTAGTTTCAGCATTTAGAAATGGGTAATCAGAAGACTGCGGTGGGTTGGCACCCTGCCAAAGATTGGTTCCTGCCTTGTGCCCTGTGTTGGCTGGGATTGGCTCCAGCAGACCCCCGTGACCCTGTATTCGGATTCAGCGGGTTAGAAAATGGATGGATGGATGGTAATCAGAAGAGTTAAATGATATAGCTAGCTATAATGCTGCAGAAACATAGGAAGAAGTAAGCAGTCTGGCTGATCTGTTAGCCACCAAACTTTGTGAAAGAAAGGGACAGAAACAGGCTTCAGAGAGTATAGGTATCTAAACCTCAACTGAAAATAAAAAAAATCAGGAGCACCTATGAAGTCAGGTATATACTGTACAGTAGGTCATTGGTTTTACTGTACAGAGATGGGTCATTTAAAGGAATGCTCCAACCAATACATACATACATACATACATATACAGTATATATATATATATGTTACCCCATACAGTATATATGACTTTTTAAATTACAGACAGAAGTCTTCACCAATGAATGAATTGGTGAGGTGGGTGTTAATAATTCTGGAGGTATATATTTAACTACATTTTCTAAAAAATAAAATCATGTATTTTGTGTATCTGACACATGGATTTTATGACACAAGTAATGTGATTTTTTTTTTTTCTCTTTTCCTAGGAAAGTTTCATATCGCTTGTTGTATTAGTCACTGCTGGCTTCTATCATATCATAAACGTTTTTCTCTTCATTCTGCACAAAAACATGAGATTACCATTTTTTCTCAGCTCTCTACAAACAACACAGAGTAAGGGACATAAAATAACTGTTTGTGCTACCAATCTAAGACAGGTTGAAATTTAAATAATCAACTTAGACCTCAGCGCTAATGTTTGCAGTGCACCATCTATTGGAATGTATTTTGTCATGCAATTACTAATAAAATGCATTGCATTTGTCACTCCAACAAATGGTGCATTATTATAAACACCTGTACTAATAAAATGTAATAAATGCATTTTTAAACATCTGTAGTAATAAAATGTAATAATAAGTGCATTTTTACAAATATTTGTGATGCACCATCTGGTAGAGTGACAATATTTTGGATGGAGTTTTCCTTTAGGAAATCTATGCCCTAAAGTCTTTCTATGAAAGGCTCTTAGGTGAGTTTCTTTACTGAAACCCAAGATGGCATTCTCTTCCAGTAATTAAAAAACAAAATACACCTCCGATTCTTAGTTGAATCTGGAGCCGCAAAGTATTTTATGGCTTCCACTGCGGTGCATTGGTATAATCTCTCTACTTACTCTACAAAAATGAATGACAAATTAAAACACCTATGTGTGTAAAAACAACAAATGTATGTACAATTGTGTCTTGTTTCATGTAACACTGCTACCCACACCTTTGCATATGATTTCTGCATATACAGTATTGTCTATTAGGAGATAATTTCAGTTTTTGACAAATAAGTAAGACTGCCCAAAAATCAAGAATGGCTTTCCTTAACTTCAGAATTAATTGGCAATCATATTAACTAAAATTCTTAATAAAAAGTTGCTTTTAAGATTTTTTTTTGTCAGCCTGTCATTAGTTATAGTCTGATTTGTTTTCTGTGTTTGGAATTTTTGTTATCATTACTATAGTACCTATTACATTTCATTTCTGCTTTTATTACATAATTTTAATTCCATTTTATTTAACTTGTTCTAATAGGCACAGTTATTTTGTATATTGTTTTAATGAGCACCATCACTGTGTAATGGAAGTGCAATATGTGACATCATCTTACTGTCATGATCTAAACAGCATCCAAACTTTGGATCTTTCAAACTAAAACTTACATTAACTCAGTGGTAACGACTTTCTTTAAAAAACAAATTCCAAGGTTTAGTTTGTTAATAACTTGTTTTGCCTTTCTGTATTCAGGTTTTGGATAGCATTTTGGTTTTGATTAATAAGACTTACTTGTAACAATGTCAACCTGCCTTCAGCAACTCACTAAAGCTACAATTGCTTCTGCTAAGCAAGTATGGAAACAATTGTATTATTGATATGATTTAGATGTTATTCCTTTGATAACATTCTGTTTCAGTAAGTACTGTAAATATAAATGAAGTGGACTTAATGAATGCATCAATAACTGTCACTCAAAACAAAGAATTGCATAAGTTAAGAAATACTCAAAATATTTACAACAGAGTACTACATATCAAATATGAAATTACTTAAAGGAATACAGCTTGTATAATTTTCAAAGTTACAATTAGATATCCAAAAACAGTGGTGGCCTAATCTGAAAAATAATTTATCATAATTTAAACATTTCTAAATGCTTCTCTGGTGTACTTTATATTGCAGATCCACCTTTCCATAAATATGTATTTATTTCAAACTGAGACACAGTGATACATAGGTGAAAATGCTTAAATGACTTAAAGAGTGGATCTTAACATAGTAAAATAAAATCTTTGCTGAATTTGCATTACCTTCATTATCCAATCACAGCTGGATGCAGAATGGATTTAAAAACAAGCCCACCGGTTGCAGCCATTCTCTCCTGTGACCTTCTCACTTAACAATATCTGTAGCTCTGAATTAGTTCCCTGTGGTGCATCCCACTGATACTGCAAGAATTAGTTGATTGTGAACAACAGAAATTCTAAATATCATAGCTGTGGGATCATGTTGATAATATATATTATATACTTAAAAAGCTGAACACAGATGAAAACTGATTGCTAATAAAAAAATGAAAATAAGTGTGTCAAACCAATTACGTTGTATGTTGTAAATAAGTAGAATTTGTATGAGATGGATGTTTAAAAAATATTGTGATAGCAAGTCCTTGTCAGTAAAATAGAAACATAAACATTGTATTGATAAAATACAAAGATAGAAACAATTTTTAAATTGCTTAGTTTAGTTTACCAATATCAAATAATATAACAACTCAATAAGTTGGCTGTAAAATGTCTCTTTTTCTTTTAAAACATACTCATGAATTAAGTCATATTTCTATGCTTTAACTTATGGTATACTGTATTTTATTTGTGAGATTTCATTTACTGTAAAAATATATTGTTGTTATAATTTGCCTTAATCAATGTCAGATCATTTTTAATTACATTATTGTGAACACTGTTAAATTATCTTACTGCACTATTTCTATTCACCCATGCATAAACAGGAGTATTTGCAGCCACCTTCAATTTCTAAAAGATTGAACTGTTTGTATACAATAATCAGTATACTTGGAAGAAAACTTCTGCTCAAATTATTTAGTGAGTTTATAAATAGCATATGTTGCTTTGCATTCACACTGGAATTTTTTTAATGTTTTAAGTTGGTTGATTATATATTTGAAATTTTTGAATGTTAAGTGGATGGGGTACATTTGGCATTGCTTAATCTTTAGATAATCTGATACAGTGATCCCTCGCTATATCGCGCTTCGACTTTCGCGGCTTCACTCCATCGCAGATTTTAAATGTAAGCATGTCTAAATATATATCACAGATTTTTCGCTGGTTCGCGGATTTCTGCGGACAATGGGTCTTTTAATTTATGGTACACTAGCCAACCCGCGGCGCAGCATACGCCGCATAATTATGTATTGATGGGTGAACACTTCCTGAAAGACACAGTTGTCCAAATGGGGTTGGTTTTGAGGATACGACTGTAGGTGAATGAAAAGATGTAACTCTGGAGAGGGCAATATACAATACAGCGTTTTACGCGCTGCATACAGCGATTCACATCCGCGACAAATATGATTCTTCTTAGATGGTGCTGTCGCGTCCACCCACGCTCTCGAAGCATGGGTGCCTGGTCATGTGCCCGCTCGCAAGAGCAACTGACAGAGACTCGCCCACCAACTGTAAGACCATGGGACACCCCTCGCAAACTGTTGAACACGCCGCATACAGCGATTCATATCTGCGACAAACAAACTGTTTTACACACTGCATACAGCGATTCACCTCTGCAAAATGATTTTTCCTAGATGGTCCTGTCGCGTCCACCCTCACACTCGAAGCATACACACTGCCTGGTCATGTGCCCGGTCGCATGAGCAACTGACAGAGACCCGCCCACCAACTGTAAGACCATGGGAAACCCCTCGGAAACAGTTTTACACGCTGCATACAGCGATTAACATTTGCGACAAACAAACTGTTTTACACGGCGCATACAGTGATTTACATCCGTGACAAACATGCCTCTTCTTAGATAGTCCTGCCGCATCCACGCTCGTTCTCGAAGCATACACACCGCCTGGTCATGTGCCCGCTCGCTAGAGAAACTGACGGAGACCCACCCACCAGCTGCCTGTGTCTGTGCCTCTGTCTGTCTATGGCGCTGCCTCTGTGTGAACCGGTCAGGCACAGAGAAGGTCAGCTGCTAAAAGAGCGTTTCGACCGTTGCAGGGCCTGCATTGGTGAAACAGGTGAGACGATAATGAAACAGAGGCACAGGGCTTATTGGTTTTTAAAGACTGCTTCCTTCATTGTGTTTTAACCTCAGTTTTAAAGGATTGTTTTAAGGATCCCATGGGGTACCCCTCGCAAACTGTTTTATACGCTGCATATAGCGATTCACTTCTGTGAGAAACATGCCTCTATGAACAGTCAACGTGGCTCAGAGGTGCATGTGGACTCTACGACAGACGAACATAAATGACGCCGTTTTTCCTGTGTCATCACATCCGAGTTGGTGGGCTTGGTTCTGCGAGTTGTCGTCGTATCCAATGGTCTTAGAGTTGGTGGCCGTGGCTCCCTTCTGCATGCGCCATGGGCGTCTTACTTGTCGGCGGCTTAGTGAATCCACGCCCCTTCCGGCGTGCTTTCCATGGGTGTCTTGCCTTTCCATGGGTGTCTTGCCTTAGTGAATTATATATATAGATGCTTCCTCAGTTTGTTTGCCCAGTTGATTTCATACAAGGGACGCTATTGGCGGATGGCTGAGAAGCTACCCAATCAAAGCACATATTACATATTAGATAAAACTCCTCAATGATATACGATATGCTTCCTGCGCGGTGCTTCGCACACTTCAAAGCTCTAACAGCCCGTATTGATTGTTTGCTTTTCTCTGCCTCTCTCTCTGACATTCTCTGCACCTGACGGAGGGGGTGTGATTAGAGGGGCTGTTTGCACAGAGGCTGTTTGCTTCGAAGATATGGACGCTCCTCTAAAAAATGTTGAAAAGACTACCTTCACATTGATCCCTTCATTGCATCGGCTTTATCACGGTGCTTCGTTTACTTAAAAGCCCAACAGCCCTATTGATTTTTGTTTACTTTTCTCTCTCTCTGATATTCTCTGCTCCTGACGGCACTCCTTTAAAGAGGAAGATAGGTTTGCATTCTTTTAATTGTGAGAATGAACTGTCATCTCTGTCTTGTCATGGAGCACAGTTTAAACTTTTGACTAAAGGGTGTTATTTCATGTCTAGAGGGCTCTAATAATGTTAAAAAACATATTTAGAATGTCGTAAACAGGTTTTCTTCATTTAAATAAAGATTTATAAATGAAGAATCCTACTTTGTGGAAATTCATTTATCTGTCTGGAGCGGATTAACCGCGATAAACAAGGGTTTACTGTATAACTGTGCAGAGAATATTTATAAACAGTGTGGGAGAGTTTCTAAGGGCTTAAAATATATAAAAATAACCATACAAACATATGTTTTCTACTTCGCAGATTTTCACCTATCGCGGGGGGTTCTGGAAAGCAACCCCCGCGTTCGAGGAGGGATTACTGTATACTGATTCCATGTTTCCTAAATAGTTTGAATAAGTTGTATTTGAAGACGATTTACAATGACAGTGCAGTTCTACAGCTATTCAGTCGTATGGCCTAAGGTCTGAAATCCACACCAGTCAATGTCTGTGTGAAATTTGTATGTGAGTATAGGTACTGTATGTGCATGAGTGTTCCCTGTGATAGAATGTTGCCAAATTCAGGGATAGTTTCTGTCTTGTACCAGAGAGGTTCTGACTTCTCATGACCAGTGGGGGAATAAGTGGTTCAGAGTTTGGCTGAAAAGGTCAGCAATAGGAACCAGATTGGAAATGTCAAAGTTTAAGGATGTAAAGAAGAGTATGATGTAAAGAAGCTGATGTGGAGGCGCTTCACAGTTTTGTGGTTATGTCAGTCTGATATCGGCTGTACTCCCAGGTTAGTCAATCAAAAGAGACTTCAAGCTGTTGCGAAGGAGAGTGTGGACTTTGTCTCTTCACAGGGAGACAATGGAGACCAATGTAATCATAAAAGAAGTGTTTGCGCTGCTTTTTATGAAGGCCCAAAGTGGCGCAGTGTTTATTACTTTGTTGTGTATATTTATGTTATTGATCCCCTTTCAATATAACTTTCATTAGCATTTCTTTTCCTAATAAGGGCTTTTCTTTGGTCTTTGTTGGCTTTATTTTGGGTGAAGGGACTGTACAATAGCACCCCTAATGGTTACAAGTAATTTTGTCCTACTTGTTTTATTATACAGTATGTCTTGTTTCAAGTAATTCAGACTCATTTCTTTTTATCTGTTTTCTAACATTTTTTTGGTGACGTTTGTTTGTGAGTCCTGATGCTGCAACACTTTTTATGGTATGGAGTGTAACATCATGGTGATCAGGTTATACAGGAATGCTTCATGGACTCATTCAGTGTTTGTTTTTTGGGTGTGCACTCCTTTGAAAGACGCAAAGTGTGTTTACTTCTTGTTATATTATATTTTATATAGACAACCCACATCACCTTGCTTTCCGCCATGCAGCAGGTTTTGCGATGTGGTACCAAAATACGTGATCCACCAGTAGTGAACAGTAGTGATCCACTATTACATTGATTGTTTCTTTTATTTTGACACACTGTCAAATTGGCTCAGTGTAGCCACTGTTGCTACTCCCATGAGCACTCGCCAAAATATCTGTAAAAAGTACTTAGTGATTGTAAAAAAACTGCTGTATCCTAAAAGCAGAGAACCTTTATGACTGGTGTAACAAGATGCTGGGTGTATGAATGAGTATCAGCTAAAGCCCTCTGGTTTAATTTAACTCATTTATAAGTGTTGGGTTTGTGAGCCAATGTGAGACACAGTACTTAATGGATGCTCTTCTGCATTTGCTTTCTTTATTGCAGCCGTACTATCTCGATATAAATTTATCAACCCTCAGGTCCTGTGCTTCTTTCTTCCCACAACTCCACATAACCAACTGCAAAACTAAAAATGCTTCTGTGAAAATAAAGCAAGCTGCATCCTTAGAGCACCATTTTTCAAAACTTAAAATGAACATAGAAATATTAATTTATGAATTTATAATTAACATTCTAAATTATTTAAATTGAGTTAACAATTTACCAATAAAATTGCATATTATAAATGCTTTATTGTATTTCATCATGAAAATATTAAAATCTCAGTAGAAATCCTAGTATTCTGAAAGTTGAGAGAGCCGTCATAACATCCAGCCATCCATTATCCAACCCGCTATATCCTAACTACACGGTCACGGGGGTCTTCTGGAGTCAATCCCAGCCAACACAGGGCGCAAGGCAGGAAACAAACCCTAGGCAGGGCGCTAGCCCACCGCAGGGCACGCGCACACACACACCTACACACCAAGCACACACTAGGGACAATTTACGATCGCCAATGCACCTAACCTGCATGTCTTTGGGCTGTGGAAGGAAACCGGGGTGCCCGGAGGAAACCCATGCACACATGAGGAGCCGTCATAACATGAATTTGATATTTTCTGTGCCCCTGGCTTCAGTAGGTGCAACAGGATGCCCGTTTAAGAGGCACTTGGTGATTAATGACTGGGTTGGGTACCATGTAAATTATGATGGATTTAACGTTCTACTTTAGTTCAGTGGGGCCTGAGAAACACTTGCAAATTATCAATCGAAATGTAGATGGATTTTATGATGTTCTTAGCATTACAATGCTTTTGTTAAAGGCAGCCTTGTCGTACATTACGATACATTTTGCCTTTTGTTCATTTTATATTACTCTGTGGAGAAATGGTGTCTTGACTCTTTGCCTGGCTAACATCTCATTCCTTTTATAGCCCTTTGGTGCAGCTCACCTCCTCTGTATCCAAACTCACCCTGGTTGACAGACTTCTCTCCTGCATTTCTCTAAATATCTCCCTCCATTACTCTTCCCCTAAAGAATACTTATTTCAAATGTGGCAATAAATAGACCTGGACATAGCACCAAATGTAGTTTGAAACAAAAGTTTTAAATAATACCATTATTGTTGCAATCCGCACAAGATCAATAGGGAGAAAAGTGACCAAGAAAAGGACTGTTAAATGGGAAACTCTTAGAGTCTTCTTGGAAGTGCCTTCTGATTCTGCTGTTCTAAGAAGCAGGGAACAGAGGAAAATTGCCAATAGACATGTTGGAGGAAGTACCAGATGGGAGCAGTCAGTGCCTAATCTTAAATCATGGCAGAATAAAAAGCCAATTTACACAACTAAACATAAAATATAAGAAAATAATATTGCTGTTATTCCTCACTTATGCTAATAGAAAATGTTTTGAAATTGAATCCAAAAAAAGTATGTTTGAAATTGCGCATAACCATTTAGGTGGGTCATAATGACACACACACACACACAGATGGCAACAGGCATATTAAACACTAAATGATATGATTGGACTGTACCCATGCAACAAATGTCACAAAATAATGACCATTACCTAAAAACAGAGCATAAAATGTTGTTCAGACTATCCACCCATCCATCCATTACCCAACCCTCTATAACATAACTACAGGGTCATGGGGGTCTTCTGGAGCCAATCCCAGCAAACACAAAGATGAAACAAACCCCGGGCAGGGCGCCAGCCCACAGCAGGGCTGTTGACAGACTAGTAATACAATAATTCAAAAAGGTGCAAACAACAAGCAACACAAAGGTACAAAATGAGCATGACATCACAATAACAATGTATAAAATAAATGAAAGAAATAAATACAGGATACTAACATATAGAGCACTCTTCATGCTTCTGATGTTTAGAAATGGAAATGGCTTTAATGTACAAGGATGATGTACACATGATGGTGTTTTTATTAGAATTTCTGCATTAAACACTTATTAGAACTTCCAAAACACAAAAAAAAAGGAAAGTGTTGTATCATAGGCTTGCATTAATGACTGCATTTCATTAATGATGATTATTTGAATAAAGTTTGACTGTAAATACAAAGAAATTGTTTAGATTTGTAGAATTACTGAATTTAATTATTTACTTCAGTTAAATATTTATGAATTGTTATACCATACATACAACTAAATTATAATTATACTGTTGGTGTTGTGTTAAGACAAAGTATTCTCTGCATGCAGTAATGTTTTTACCCTTAGCACAATTAAGAACTGAAGTATAGTAAAAAAAAAAAATAGGCACAGAGGCTCTAAGCTTCACACACTAAACATGCACGTCCTGAATTCACTATTATTACCAACGTAATATTCCACAATAGTCTTTAAAATGTTAATTTTACATTATTTTGGGCCCTTTCTTACAATAGCCTCACTATTATTCTAATGAAAATTACAATGCTTTATTCTAGCATTCAGTATTGTTGCACTTTGAAGGCTCTGTAGAGATAAATATGACATGGCATTTTAAGCAATGCACATAGCAAGATTTATTGAAGGCAGAAATTAATTAGCATTATTTTTTAACTATATTCAAAACATAATAAGGAATTTCTGATTGACGTCCAATAAGAAGCAACAGAAACCTTCCTCAAAGGCCACTAACTCTCAATTCTACCCATTTAAGGTGATGTTAACTCTAATAATCTGAAAGATTATTCATGTCTCTGTTCAGAATAGTGATTCCTATTTCTAATAGTCTTAATTGGAATTATATTTAAATATTGTAATTGTATGTTTAATGTTTTGCTGAGTGAGAGCCATTAATTAAGTTTTAACAAATGCTGTGTGGGGGTACAATAAGATAAACACTTGATATGCTGTATTTTAAAAAGCTCTTATTATATTAAAAGATGTACAAGCAGCCAGTGAACAGAATACTCTTTACTTGTTTACTTGGGTAGTGCAATACACAAATCCAACTTAATGTGAAAGCTGGTTAATTAAATCATTTTATTATCACACAGTTTGATCATCAAGAGATAATTAAGCCTCACTAGAGGCCTTAGGTGTCTCATGCATGCAGTATACATGTACTGCAACAAGTAAGTTAGAAAGGTAAATGAGAGAAGCAAATGGAGAGAAGGGGAATATGCTTTAAGGGGTTTGAAGGGTCTGAAAGACAGCAAAATGGAAAGAATGGAAAGGCGTGTTAATGAGTCATCCAAGAAAATGGAGCACACAGCATTCACATGAACTCACAAGGGAGTCTTGAGATGTGACAAGCAAAGTAATTTTTGGACCACAGATTTACTCATGGCTGGCTTCTGACTTGCACCTAATGCCCGGTCAGGCACTGAATTTCAGACAAAGACTTGAATAAAGCAAGATTTGACATTAGGTGAATGGTGCATTTTAATAATTCAAGGGTAAAATGCATCTCAGCTGTGACTTAACAAACCCAAAAAAAAAAATGACATTCATACAAAATGTGTCTGTCCCTGTACTTGTTTTACTATCATTCTATTTTATGAATCTGCTCTAGTCTACATAGGGTCATAACCATTGATCACAATATTCTTAAAACTCACTTTAGTCAGTGGGTGGGCATCCCTGGCAATGTCTTAAATTGGTTTGAGTTTTATTTGACAGGTAGAAAATTCTTTGTTAGTAGTAATTATACTTCAAAGACATATAATATTCTATATGGTGTTCCACAAGGATCTATCCTGGGTTCCTCTGCTCTTTTCAACCAACATGCTTTCATTAGGTCAGATTATCTCAAGGCATAATGTGAGCTACCGCAGCTATGCTGACAACAAACAACTGTATTTATCAATAGCACCTGATGACCCCGATTCTCTTGATTCACTGACACAATGTCTTACTTCTGAGTGGATGAGTAGTAATTCTGTCAAACGAAATAAGGAGAAAACAGAAATCTTAGTGATTGGCAAAAATGGATATAATGAGGGTATTAGAAATAAACTTGATCCATTAAGCTTAAAAGTCAAGATGGAGGTAAAGAATTTAGAGGTAACTATTAACTCTGACCTGAATTTTAAATCACATATGAATCATATCACTAGAACAGCATTTTTCTTACCAATAGAACTTTGCCAGGCTAAATGGTGGAGCATTTTAAAAAAAACTGCTAAAAACCCATTATTTTAATAGGGCTTTCTTATAGCTTCATTTTAGTGCAACCCTGATATTCTATATATGCACTTAATTATCATTTTTATCATGGCTCCGTGAACCGTATTAACTCCTACTTTCTCTGCTGTTTTTTTCCCAGTTTTCTGTGGTAGCGATCTGCGCCACCACCACCTGATCAATGCACCGTGCTGTCCCAACACTGATGGATCGAACGCCAGATGTTCACATGACCATCATCGTCTAATTCTTCCACGTGAAGCCTGAAAATTATGAGGACTGATTTAGGTCATTTATGTTAGAATGTCCAGTGGGGGCTGGGTGGTCTCGTGGCCTTGGAACCCCTGCAGATTTCTTTTTTCTCCAGCCCTCTGGAGTTTTTTTTTTTTGTGTTTTTTCTGTCCTCCTGGCCATCGGACCTTACTTTATTCTTTGTTACTTAGTATTGCCTAATCTTATTTTTATATTTTTCTTTTTATCTTTCTTCATCTTGTAAAGCACATTGAGCTACATCATTTGTATGAAAATGTGCTATAGAAATAAATGTTGTTGTCATAAGGAGAAGGAACCTGGTGGCAAGAAAACAGTACAAAGTGTGATGCTGGTGTATCAAAAGGCACAACTCACTCAAACCAGTTGAATTCAGAGTGAACCTAACATCATTAGTATGAGGAAGGAAACATTGTCTTTGAGGAAAACTGATATGAAGATCTAGGACAGCAAATTAAGTGATTAAACCCTACAGTTCATTTACTGCTGTATGCAGTTCACAATATAGAGAGCAGAAGTCTAGCCAGATACCAAGGAAGTGAGGACTTTAACCCAGAAGGAATGTTATTCCATTACAATGCACACAGAAACACGAGCATTGTTCTTTTTAACATCCCTTCTTATTTCATTTGGAGAACTTAATTACAGTTGATTTTAGAGAATGCTTAAACAATATTTTTAATGGTTATATTCAGTAAAGTTTACAACCATAAATACAGAAGCAACAATATATAATAATTTAGTTGATGCATACAGTATATCTGAGAAATTAAAAGTAAAATTAATTTAGTTAATAATACAAAAAGTTAACTGACTTTTGCTTTCGAAAATCTTTATTCAAAAAGTTTTTTTTTTCTCCAGTCAAAATAATGGCAATTATTACCTCAAGGCCCTACTATTTATATAGAGACTCTTCTATTATATAGCTTGTTTTGTTTTTGAGGGGAATGGTGTAATAGATTTCTGTGGAGGTTTTTTTTTTACACTGCCAGTGATTAAAGAGGAGCTGGTTTATAGAAAAAGAATCCACAAGGCAACCTGACTTCTCTTTAATTAATGGCTGGATAAAAATAGATAGTTCTGTTCAAATCTTAAGGGGATTCATTAAACAGAGCAAAGAAAAATGCTGCCTTCGGGGATTCTACTAATAATACAGTCCAGTACATAGCCAACACTTATAGTCAAAAGAAGGTTGTCTATGTCAATCTCTATTATTTTACAGTCACAGTTTAAAAGTGCATTGAAATTCATTTTGCTTGAAATGTAGAAGGCACAATTAACTACAACCACAATCACTCCACTCATAGGAACAGATAATTTTGCTTTTAGACACCTCTGTCATGCCCTGGATTCACTCTAAAATGCATTTCCAGTAATTTAAGACTAAAGGATGATTTAATTTTAGCTAGTGGCAAAGACCAATTTATAAGTGCAATGCAGATAAATCAGATTAGTAAAATGGTAATTCCATAAAAAGAAGTTATGCAGAATTTCCTTATCACTTTCAAATAAGTAGAATTTAAATGTATGCCTTAACCCAGTCAACTTCCTTATACAATAGTGAATATAGACTTATTTGTAAAATAGCATTAGCTTTGTTTTGGCTAAACAAAATAAAAGTTCAGTAATTGAGACAAGTGTCTAAACGGATGGGACTGATATTCTAGTAACTCAACTTCCACTGCACAAAACTGCATGGCATGCTTGGCTTCAACCTTTAACAGCCTGAAGACTTGTATCCTGTTTGTATACAAACTATTGCATTGTGGGTGTAAACATTACAGACCTCCAAGCAGATATGATAAGAACATCAAAACCAAACCGACAGTGGATGGGAACTGAGATTTGAACACAGGACTGTGGAGCCATGAAATGGCTCTGAATGACTGCTTCCAAATGACAGACTGGAAAATGATGCGTGAGTGACATGGGGACAATATTGAGGGACTTAGCCACTGCATCACAGACTTTACTAACTTCAACCGGTATGGCCAGCGACGAGTCCACCTCTGATGCTGTACATAACTGAAGATCAAGTAAGGAGACAACTGAGCTGCAGGACCAGAAGGAGTCAGCCCTTGAGTTCTTCGGTCTGCCCCTAAAGCTTAAAAAAATGTCACTGTTGTGGAAAACATGCTGCATTGATCCTGTTCCAAAGAAGGCAGGCACCTTTGCATCTAATGACTACAGACCAGTGGCATTTATGTCTCACATCATGAAGACCTTTAAGTTGTGAACTATATGAGTTATCTTGTGGTAGACCACTTGGACCCAATGCAATTTGCCAATTGGGCAAAGATTGTAGTGGAGGATAAAATTATCTCTCTGCTCCACAAGGCTTATTCTCACCTGGCAGCACTGTGAGATTTATTTATTTTTATTTCTGCAGTCCCTTCAGTACTATTCAGCCATCCCTGTTAAGAGGTAGACTCAAGAGATATACAGTACAGGTGGATGAGCTCATGGTGTCCTGAATATCTGTCTGGCAGACTACAGTTTGTTGAACTCAAGGACTGTGTTTCTGATACGGATATGAGCAACACTTAAGCACCAAAAGAAACAGTCCTGTCTCCTTTTGTCTTCACTCTGTACACCTCAGATTATAAATATAACACCAGTCCTGTCCTGATCGAAAAGTCCTGCCACTTACAGAAATTCTCAGATGGACTCCTTCAAGTACTTGGGGGTCTACATGAATGACAGGTTGGACTGGTCTCGGGAACACAGAGGAACTATATAAAAAAGAGCAGAACAGGTTATTTTTCCTTAGGAGACTGAGTTCCTTTTAAAGTGGGAAGTGACATCCTTCACATCTTCCACAACTCTGTGATGGCCAGTGCAAATATTCTATGCTGTGGTGTTCTGGGCTGGTAACATCATTTCAAGAGAGGCCTACCGAATCAACAAGCTAGTTAAAAGGGCAGGCTCAGTTATAGGATGCATTCTGGACCCCCTGGGGGGAGTAGTGAAAGGAGAGAATTAAAACAAAACTGAGTGTCATTATAAATAATGCTGCACATCTTTTCTCTGATACACCAACACTGTGTACTCTCAACCAACAAATTATTCAGCCAAAGTGTGTCAGGAAATGCTAGTGGGGCTCCTTTATACCAACAGCAATACATATGCATAAGGCCTCACTAGAACAGTGACAGCCAAATCAGAAAAGGAGCTTTCTTTTTAATTTTCTAGCTTTTTTGTCATTCTGGTGTGTTTTCAGACCATAATATGTATATATATATTTATTTATTTATTTATCTACCTATTTATGCATGTATTTATTTTAAAAGATTTTGTTGAAATTTCGTTGCAGCAACTCAGAATCATACTCAGCAGTTTATATGGCCCCCACGTGCTTGTATGCATGCCTGACAACGTCGGGGCATGCTGCTAATGAGACGACGGATGGTGTCCTGAGGAAGTCCTCCCAGATCTGGACCAGGGCATCACTGAGCTCCTGGACAGTCTGAGGTGCTACCAGGTGGCGTCGGATGGGCCGAAACATAATGCCCCAGAGGTGTTCTATTGGGTTTAGGTCAGGCAAGCATGGGGGCCAGTTAATGGTATCAATCCCTTCATCATCCATGAACTGCCTACATACATACATTGTCGTGCACCAGGAGGAATCCAGGACCCACTGCACCAGCATAGGGTCTGACAATGGGTCCAAGGATTTCATCCGTAATACGTAATGGCAGTCAAGGTGCCATTGTCTAGCCTGTAGAGGTCTGTGTGTGCTCTCATCTGTGAAAAGCACAGGGTGCTAGTGGTGGACCTGCCAATTCTGGTATTCTAGGGCAAATGCCAATTGAACTCCACAGTGCTGGACAATGAGCACAGGGCCCACTAGATGACATCGGGCCCTCAGGCCACTCTCATGAAGCCTGTTTCTGATTGTTTGGCCAGAGACATTCACACCAGTGGCCTGCTGGAGGTCATTTTCTAGGGCTCTGGCAGTGCTCATCCTGTTCCTCCTTGCCCAAAGGAGTAGATACCAGTACTGCTGATGGGTTAAGGACTTTCCATGGCCCTGTCCAGTTCCCCTAGAGTAACTGCCTGTCTCCTGGAATCTCCTCCATGCCCTTGAGACTGTGCTGGGAGACACAGCAAACCTTCTGGCAATGGCACATATTGATGTGCCATCCTGGAGAAGTTGGACTACCTGTGCAACCTCTGTAGGGTCCAGGTATCGCCTCATGCTACCAGTAGTGACACTGACCATAGCCAAATGCAAAACTAGTGAAAAAACAGTCAGAAAAGATGAGGAGGGAAAAATGTCAGTGGCCTCTACCTGTTAAACCATTCCTGTTTTGGGGACCATCTCATTGTTGTCCCTCTAGTGCACCTGTTTTTAATTTCATTAACACCAAAGCAGCTGAAACTGATTAACAACCCCCTCTGGTGCTTAACTGACCAGATCAATAGCCCAGAAGTTTCACGGACTTGATGCTATACTCTAATTAAAAAGTGTTCCTTTAATTTTTATGAGCAGTATTGATGCATTCTATATGTGACTTTTTCTCTTGAAAGTACCACAATGGAAAAGATAGGTTGAATCAGCTTAGTAAATATACAGATAAAACAGTAATGTGGAAAAAAAGTCATATAGATAGAATTATCAACCAAAAAAGCAACATTTATAATAAAAATAAACATCCATATTGTAAACCTTAATGACTTCCATACCTGTCACATTCCAAACACATGAAAGTTTGCTGGACTGGCATTGCTAAAGTGACCCCTTGTGTGTGTGTGTTTGCCCTGTGATGGATTGGTGCCCTGTCCAAGGATTGTTCCTGCCTTGCATATGATGCTTGCTGTTGTAGGTTCCAGCTGCCGTATGACTCTGCCTTGGACAAGTGGGCTAGGAAGATAGATGGATTAATGGATTATAATGTCTGTTGAATTTTTGTCACTTGATTGCTTGCTCAATATTCTCATTCACTGAAGCACGTACATGCAATATCAATTGACAGGCAACAGACAGTATCTTTGTGACATAAAGTAATGTTTCTGTATAATTAAAGAGTATAAGTGATTGTATGACCTTTTCAGTTATTATTGTCTAGATGTCTACAGAACAGAGACAGCAATTCACTTTAGGGCATCAACATTAAATAATGGCACTTGGCAATGACTTTCTGAGGTGAAGCCATGCTGCTGGTGCTGAAAGAGTGCTGCAGAGGAAATCTAGTCGGGTAGCTGGTAAAATGAAAGGCACAGATCATCTCATTTTAAAATGGCAGAATCTCTAAGCAATGGTTTTCTTTTCTTTTTGCCTTTTTAAAACGACATGGATATACCATTTTGCAATATACTGTATCTGTAATCTCATGATGCGGATCAATACTTAATAAAATTTTTGATTTCATGGGCGGCACTTTGGCACAGTGGGTAGCGCTGCTGACTCGCAGTAAGGAGACCTGGGTTCGTTTCCCGGGTCCTCCCTGCGTGGAGTTTGCATGTTCTCCCCGTGTCTGTATGGGTTCCCTCCGGGTGCTCCGCTTTCCTCCCACAGTCATGCAGGTTAGGTGCATTGGCGATCCTAAATTGTCCTTGGTGTGTGTGTGTGTGCCCTGCGGTGGGTTGGCGCCTTGCCCGGGATTTGTTCCTGCCTTGCACCCTGTGCTGGCTGGGATTGGCTCCAGCAGACCCCCGTGACTCTGTGTTAGAATATAGGGGGTTGGATAATGAATGGATGGCTTTTTGATTTGTAAAATGTATGTATTTGTTACGTTTTAAGGCTTCTTTATAATGGGACCCCAGTACCTATAAGCTCCATTATAAAATGCAAGACCAGACTGGTTATTTTTTAATTTTTATAAAATATGCTGTACTTTAGAATGCAATTTCATGTGGCAAACTAATACACGTTATGATTGTAAAACAATAACTTTGACTTGAAAAATATCAAACATATGCCTTAATAGACCAGTGCCCCATTCACAGTATGTATGGTTATTCTCTTGTGGATTTGCTCCACCTCTCATAACACAGTGCATTGAAAAAAAATAAGTTTAGAAAATTCATGAATACACTAAGGTTGAAAGGGGATGCTATAAGAACAAGTGAGTTTAAATTTTCTATGTTTAACCTTGTAAACAAATTAAATATTAGAAAATGAACTGGAATTCATAGGCCATTAAATGAAGAGATGAGTAGTTGGGAAACGCAGGCTGGTTTCCTCAGCAAAGGTAGTAATAGTGCATCTTTATTAAATAATGGAATGGCCCATTATAGTTTATAGATATGTATGTTAACATTCTGTACACAATGAACAAAACTGAAGAATACAAAATTCAGTCCCAAAATAATTAATTGGTCCTATGACAAACACTGAAACAGACCAAGCCATAACATGCATGTTTTGTTTTCTTTCTTTCTTTCTTTCTTTCTTTCTTTCTTTCTTTCTTTCTTTCTTCTGGTAGATAAAATACACCTGTTTGTCATTGGTGGCTGGCTTGACATGTGCTGAAAAACATAACCACAAATGATTCATTTCTTTTTAATAAGCTACACTCTGATTAAGCCATTACAACAACCACAGCAGCTTATTAATGTACAGAACTTCAATAAATTCTTCCAGCTGGTTATTTACTTTAAGCATTTTAAGAATTTGCTTCTATTCTGAAAACATAATAGAATTTTTAATAATAACACAAAAATATGTTATTCTGAATACACTTTTCACTGACCAGTAAGACTCAAGACCAGTTTTATTTAAATATTTCTTAAATTTACTCTTAAGCTATACACAGGTGGAATTAGTGGAGTTTATTTGAAAGAAATTTGTTTACAGTAAGAACATTGATTTTGCTTTTTGAGCCTTAAGCTTCAATGGTTTGATTTCAGCTTCTTTTCACACTTTTAAGAAAAATATGGCCTTCATATGGCTGTATTGAAAGGTAGGACAATTGGAAAACGCTTGCATAAATGTACAAGCCCACGCATATGATGTAATCTTTTTTATTTGCTAAATAAAATAATTTGAAAAAGAAGGTATTTATTTTACCCAATTGGCTTTCTTTTTCTTTAAAAAACATAATAGGATAAATTATTTTTTCATATCCCTTAATTTACTGTTTGTTCCCATTAAAGCTGCTAGCCTTCTTTTTTTATTTGCTTTCTACATGTAATTGGTAAAGCAACTTTTGTTCACCCTATAAAATGAGAAATGATGTTTCATATTCAACACAACCTGGAGGTATTAAGAAAGCATTTGGAATCACCTGCCGGAAACTGCTCGAATTGTGTTTCTTTACTGTTGTGTCTGGACCAGTTTTGCCCTCAATATGAAGATTTCATTGGTTTCTATTCCAGTGTGCATAACCATGAAAGGATTTGATTTTTTAAACCCAAGTAGGTGACGCAGTAGCTTAGGTGCCAGACTGTAAGCTAACGTTTGCTAGTTTTTTTTTCTTATTTATTATGTAACTCGGGACAAGCTATCTAACAGTGTTGCACGCATAGGAATATGGAAACATTTAGACAATAGTATTATGAATGTCACTTTTAATAATTAGTAAACTATGCAACTATTGTATTACTAACATTCTAGCTCCGTGATAGACTGGCCACTGATCAGTGTTGGTTCCAACCTTGTCTATCATGATGTTGGAATAGGTTCAGATATGTTATGGAGTCATGTAATAAATATTCCAGTGCTGCAAAGGACTCTTGCACTGTTCTCTTCACTAATGTTAAATCAGTCTTTCAGTCTTCCAGATTCATACAACACTTTCAAGATTAGACCGTATCTGACAGAGTATGCAGCATAATTCCTGGTCCAGGCTCTGGTCTTGTCACTCTTTTCAGAATTGCCTCCATGCATAACCAGGCTATTGAAGATGATTCAAAATGCAACAATACCTCTAGTATTCAACCAATGTCACTCCTCTATCTAAATCACTACATGGGCTAACTGTAGTAGCACATACTATGTTCAAATTCTGGATGCTTTCCTGCAGGGTAGTAAATGGGTCAGATCTATATATAAGGAGACACAATGCTATAAGGAGGTTCTATGCTCATTTTTGAACTCTCAGATATGATGATTAAAAGCGTCTAGTGATGCCACCTCTGCAAGGCATCACATCTCAATCCAAACTTTTTTATTTGTAGCTCTTAGCTGGTGGGACAATCTGTCCATCTCCACTTGAAATTATGACTCCCTCATTGTGTTCAGGAAGCATTTGAAGAATCTGTAGTTTGGTGAATTTCTGTCTGATAGGTTTTTGTAACCTTGAAATTGTAACTTGCTTATATTTTGTTCTGAGCTCCTCACTTGTGATTTTCAATTTTGTAACTTTGTTCTGTAACATTATTCCCACACAGTCCCCTGGAGGGAAATTTACTTGAAAATGTTGACCTCTTTTATAAGACACTTTGGATCAAAGCATCTGCAAAACAAATAAATCTGAATTGTTCAGGGTTGACTCCTGACTTGCTCCCAATGCTATTAGAACTAAAGCCATTCTTTCTGTGATTCTTATTTGGGAATGGTTAGACTGATGAATAAATAATTTAATCTGGTTACAGTATGACAGAAATGTTTTATTTGAATTCAATGGCCATTACATTAAGTCCCCTGCATAATAACGGGTTCCATTCTGAGAGTGCATTCGCAAGTCCATTTTATTTGTAAGTCCATCAAAGTTAGCCTAGGCACCCAATGAACACAATCTAACCCCAACCCTCAACTTCTATAGAAAACAGTTATTTGTAAATAAGAAAATGCTCATAAAAGTTAATATTTGTATTTTGTTACAGATGTCTTGTGTATTTTAACAATAAACAGAAAGTTATTTTTGCTTCCATTGTTTTTCATCAGCTGATCACGCTATTTATGCTATCAGATAGCCTGTATATGCAGACCTAACCTACCTCTCCTCAACTCCTATAAAAAACATATTTGTACTGTACAGTACACAAGATCTGAAGATCATACCTTAGAGTCAATTAGGACAAGTCGGTGAGGATAAGCCATTAACGAGATCTGAACGAACTACTTGGTTTGGTATTGCATGCTAATGCGGTTCTCTGGGTGAAGAAGAAATTACCCTTAACAAATTTATAACTGTGTCCCCGTGTTGAACACGTTTAATTCCGGACAACTTGGGCTTGAAATAAACCCATTAACTCAACGTAAACAGAGATACAACCAAAACACAACCACTTGTAGAGGATGCTTCAGAATGTAAACAATAATAGCATGGGTTTTGTGTGCAGCCTAGCACCAGACACGAGAACTAACTTATGTGCTGCCACGAAATTTTAAGTTACGCTATAACTTTTAATTTTTCACTTATTTAAATAATTTTTAACTTATTGGACATGTACATTTGCATCTTTGATATTTCGTAACATGATGGTTTGTATGCAGGAGACTTACTGTACTAAAAAGTCTAATTGCCATCTTGTTGTTGAAATCTTCATTCTTTTATTATTGACACATTGAATTTCCAGCCATATCTTTACAGGACCTTGTAGTTTTTATGTTGCAGGTATATAAAATTAACAGTTTCAAGTCATTTGTACTGTTTTGATTTGAGTAAGACATCACCTAAGCATTATTACTTTCCCACCTTAACATTATATTTAATCTGAAGTGCAATATCAGATGTTCCCTAATTTCAAAACATTATACATCTTTAATAAATGGGATGTCTTATTTTGATAAAAGCTATACCATTTCAAACTCATTAGTAATAAAGCTTAATATTAGTATACATGTATTTCAATTAATTCATCTATTACATGGCCCTGCTTAATCCTGTTTTTATAGTCCTGGAGACTAGGAACATATTCTGTCAAGAATGAGAGCAAACCAGTCCTGGATGGGATGTCAATTGTTCTCTTAGTACACTCACTTACACAGGGACAGCCTTGAATCTTGAATTAACCTAGTGCACATGTCTTTAGGATGTAGAAGGACAGTTTTAATATTCAGAGAAAAACTAACACTGACTAAAACAGAGAGGAGCAAAGTCTACACAGACAGTAATCAGGCGAGTATTGGAATCCAGCACTTGTGGGCAGATGGAGAAGTTCTGCTATGCCCAACCAGAATTCAATACCAAAAATGGCAATGTTTAATAAGTGTAAATTATTATATTGGCAATGGAGTTGTTTTGGGGAAGTAGAGGAGTTCTGCTATTTAGAAAACATGACACCCAGGGTGTAAAGTGCATGGAAGGGATGACAGAGCTGTCTCCTATTTTAAATTATAAAAGTTTCTTTCTGTCAGTTAACAAAAACGTATGAAATATGTGTGTGAAGAGCTATGATTTATGGGAAATGTTAAAAATTTAAAATGTAGAGAAAGAATGAGTGGAAAATCATGAAACCTCTGGTCCAAGGCCAACAAAGACAAAGATCCTTAACATATATTACTTGACATAAAAAAGGAATATGAAAAGACAAGAAATGGAAAAACCTAAAGCAAACAAATCCAATACACAGCTAGCCATTAACAGTACCTTCAAATGAATGCAAGGCTTAAAAGCCTGGAAATCCAAATTGTAAAAAAGCACTTCAAAAACAGGAATCAAAGAACACAAACACAATGCTGAAGCTTGTTTTAAATACTAACTAGTGAAGTAACCATGCTTTATAATCAGGTGGCCCTACCTCCTTTAGCCCAACACGAAAGAGAAAGGGCCGAAGAACAAAACTAAAAATTGAAACTAAACATAATATAAAATTAAAAATAGTAAACAACATAACTAATACAATAAATCCAAAAAACTATCAATAACACAATACCTAAATTTATATTTTAAAACAAGAAAAAGATTAATAAACAAGGATTAAACTTGAGCCAGTGCAGCAGCTCTGGTTGAAACATAGCATAATTACAGCAAAAGAGATTATTAATGTTCAGCAGCATGATGCAAGAGGGATCTGCAGAAAAACACAATCCTTATTTTACATAGCACCATAAACAGCTTGCACCATCATAAATGTCACAACTTAGCTGATGAAAAAAAACTAAAAGCAATTAACATGTGTTCCGACTTTGTGGCAAAACAAATCTTCAAGTAGCTCCCTCATCAGAAACCACAGGTGACCTTATGAAATAATAATGAAAGATTCATTACTATTTACATGGTATTTTTTTTTCCTTTTGATTGATGGAAAAACAGCAAAGCATCTGCACAGATAAATGGGAATCAAAAAAGTCTTTCCAGATGCACCTGAAGCCACCAGTTCAAACAATGAAATGAGCCAGACCCATGATACCACTTCAAACACAGCCAATGTGTGACCCAAGACTGGAACTCTGTGAGTACAATGGCATATACAATATATAATGTATGTCTATATATACTGCAGTGGAACCTTGGTTCACAACCATAATTCGTTACAAAACGAAGCAATTTCCCCCATAGGATTGTATGTAAATACAATTAATCCGTTCCAGACCGTACGAACTGTATGTAAATATATATTTTTTAAAGATTAAGCACAAATATAGTTAATTACACCATAGAATGCACAGTGTAATAGTAAACTAATGTTAAAACAATGAATAACACTGACACAAAACACCCAGGCTCTCTGCTCAGCTGCAGGAGCAGGCTCGCTCTCTCTCTCTCTCTCAGCAGCACGCACCCTCTCCCTCTCTCTCAGCAGAATGCGCTCGCTCACTCTCTCTCTCTCAGCAGAACGTGCTCGCTCGCTCGCTCTCTTTCAGCAGCACGCACGCGCTCGCTCGCTCTCTCTCTTTCTCTCTCTCTCTCTCACGCACAGGCAGGCAGGCAGGCACGTCTGACTGAGAACAATGCAACACGTGCGGTAATCATCGGCGCGCACAAACCGAAAGGGAAACTGGCTTTGTTCGTATACCGAGTCTGTGATCGTGAACCGAGGCAAATGTTTGGCGAAGTTTTTGGTCGTGAACCGAGTTGTAAGTGTACCGAGACGTTCGTGAACCGAGGTTCCACTATATATATATATACACAGGGTGTCCATAATGTCTGTGCGCAATTTAAAATAGTTGTAACTTTGTAAGTATATGTGATAGAAAGAATCTGTAAAAATGATTAGAAAGAAGAAACACTTACATTTTTTATTGTTCTTGTTAATTTTCAACATGTCCACCATCATTACTAATACAAAGGGTAATTTAATTCTGTAGTTCTCAGAAAACATTTTTAAGCTGATTTTCAGTAATACCAGCAGTCACATCAGTTATCCTAGCTTGCAGGTCTTCTAAATATCTAGGTTTGGTTGAATAAACATTAGTTTTCACATGTCCCCATGAAAAGAAATCCAATGGAGTCAAATCTGGCGAACATGGAGGCCAAGAAAATGGTCCACCTCTTCCAATCCATCTGTTAAGGAATTTCTCATATACAAACTATCTAACATGCAAAGCAAAGTGACAAGGAACACCATCTTGTTGAAACACTGTATTCTCTATCAGTCCTAATTGTTCAAGTTGAGGAATAAAGTAATTTTGCAGCATTTCTCTATAGCTATCACCATTAACAACACACCCTTCAAAAAGAATGGCCCTATGACTCGATTCTTTCCCAAAGCACACCACACATTAACTTTGGGAGAATCTCTTTCATGTTCAACAGACACATGTGGATTTTCAGTTCCCCAAATACGGCAAAAATAAAACTTCTAAATACAAAAAAAAACTAGATACATCAAGCTTTCTAACCCTTTTTACAAATTCTTATACATATATATATACTCAGCAAAAAAAGATACGTCCTCTGACTTTCAACTGTTTTTACTTTCAGTAAACTTAATGTGTAAATATTTGTATGAACAGTAAAAGAGTCAACACCATAAGACATAAACTAAAAATGTTTCACAATGTGTCCCTGAATGAAGGGAGGCTCAAATTCAAAAGTACCAGTCAGTATCTGGTGTGGCCACCAGCTGCTTGAAGTACTGCAGTGCATCTCCTCCTCATGGACTGGACCAGATTTGTCAGTTCTTGCTGTGAGATGTTACCCCACTCTTCTACCAAGGCACCTGCAAGTTTCTGGACATTTCTGGGGGGAATGGCCCTAGCCCTCACCCTGCGATCCAACAGGTCCCAGACGTGCTCAATGGGATTGAGATCCGGGCTCTTCCACTGCGAGGATGATCAGCTGTCCTTCCTGTCTCCCTGTAGCGCTGTCTTAGGCGTCTCACAGTGCGGACATGGCAATTTATTGCCCTAGCCACATCAGCAGTCCTCATGCCTCCCTGCAGCATGCCTAATGCATGTTCACGCAGATGAGCAGGGACCCTGGGCATCTTTCTTTGGGTGTTTTTCACAGTCGGTAGACAAGTCTCTTTAGTGTCCTGTGTTTTTAGAACTGTGATCTTAAATGCCTACTTTCTGTAAGCTGTTAAGGTCTTCCACAGGTGCATGTTAATTAATTGATTATGGTTAATTGAACATGCATGGAAAACATTGTTTAAACCCTTTACAATGAAGATCTGTAAAGTTATTTGGATTTTTAAAACATTATTGTTGAAATACACAGTCTTGGAAAAGGGACGTTTCTTTTTTTGCTGAGTATATATATATATATATATATATATACAGTGGTGTGAAAAACTATTTGCCCCCTTCCTGATTTCTTATTCTTTTGCATGTTTGTCACACAAAATGTTTCTGATCATCAAACACATTTAACCATTAGTCAAATATAACACAAGAAAACACAAAATGCAGTTTTTAAATGATGGTTTTATTATTTAGGGAGAAAAAAATCCAAACCTACATGGCCCTGTGTGAAAAGTAATTGCCCCTTGTTAAAAAATCACCTAACTGTGGTGTATCACACCTGAGTTCAATTTCCGTAGCCACCCCAGGCCTGATTACTGCCACACCTGTTTCAATCAAGAAATCACTTAAATAGGAGCTGCCTGACACAGAGAAGTAGACCAAAAGCACCTCAAAAGCTAGACATCATGCCAAGATCCAAAGAAATTCAGGAACAAATGAGAACAGAAGTAATTGAGATCTATCAGTCTGGTAAAGGTTATAAAGCCATTTCTAAAGCTTTGGGACTCCAGCGAACCACAGTGAGAGCCATTATCCACAAATGGCAAAAACATGAAACAGTGGTGAACCTTCCCAGGAGTGGCCGGCCGACCAAAATTACCCCAAGAGCGCAGAGACGACTCATCCGAGAGGTCACAAAAGACCCCAGGACAACGTCTAAAGAACTGCAGGACTCACTTGCCTCAATTAAGGTCAGTGTTCACGACTCCACCATAAGAAAGAGACTGGGCAAAAACAGCCTGCATGGCAGATTTCCAAGATGCAAACCACTGTTAAGCAAAAAGAACATTAGGGCTCGTCTCAATTTTGCTAAGAAACATCTCAATGATGGCCAAGACATTTGGGAAAATACCTTGTGGACTGATGAGACAAAAGTTGAACTTTTTGGAAGACAAATGTCCCGTTACATCTGGCGTAAAAAGAAAACAGCATTTCAGAAAAAGAACATCATACCAACAGTATAATATGGTGGTGGAAGTGTGATGGTCTGGGGTTGTTTTGCTGCTTCAGGACCTGGAAGGCTTGCTGTGATAGATGGAACCATGAATTCTACTGTCTACCAAAAATCCTGAAGGAGAATGTCCGCCATCTGTTCGTCAACTCAAGCTGAAGCGATCTTGGGTGCTGCAACAGGACAATGACCCAAAACACACCAGCAAATCCACCTCTGAATGGCTGAAGAAAAACAAAATGAAGACTTTGGAGTGGCCTAGTCAAAGTCCTGACCTGAATCCAATTGAGATGCCATGGCATGACCTTAAAAAGGCGGTTCATGCTAGAAAACCATCAAATAAAGCTGAATTACAACAATTCTGCAAAGATAAGTGGGCCAAAATTCCTCCAGAGCGCTGTAAAAGACTCATTGCAAGTTATCGCAAAGGCTTGATTGCAGTTATTGCTGCTAAGGGTGGCCCAACCAGTTATTAGGTTCAGGGGGCAATTACTTTTCACACAGGGCCATGTAGGTTTGGATTTTTTTTTCTCCCTAAATGATAAAAACCATCATTTAAAAACTGCATTTTGTGTTTTCTTGTGTTATATTTGACTAATGGTTAAATGTGTTTGATGATCAGAAACATTTTGTGTGACAAACATGCAAAAGAATAAGAAATCAGGAAGGGGGCAAATAGTTTTTCACACCACTGTATATATATATATATATATATATATATATATATATATAATTTGGTGTATTTTGGTTGTGGTTATCATTCTGTCAGTGTCTTTTGTTTTTTGAGACATGGTGGAAAAGTGGTTAGTACCACCAACTCACAGCACAGATCACATTTTGGTTACAACCATCTATCAGTTTTTGAAGTTTATAAACAATTATGTGATTTTGTCATACAGTGAAGCAAACTCCACGGGTTTCACCCATCCCTACAAATCAGCTTAAAGAAATCGGTAACAGATCATTTCACTCCACTGATCCTATGACAACACCAAAATAGAGCAAACTCAGATAATTACAATGGGAATATTCCTAAATAGCCACATAAGGAAGCTAAGTTCCAATATCCTAAACAACATTACTTCAGGTTCACAGTCATAAGTTTCTCAGCAGCAACTAGGATTCTTAACCAGAAATCAAAGAACTGACCTACTGTTATATGTTTGGGATCCATAACTACAAAAAAGGCTTAAAATATTCAAAAAGAGACATGGAGCTTACGCTTAATGGGAGTGGGTAAACAGTAAAACTCTTGATCAAGGAAACACAACTATTATTTATATTGCCCAAAGTATTTCCCTGTACACTTCAGAAATCATCCTGCAACTTTTGTCAGTAATTATATCATCAATAAACAGTAGTGACCCATTTCCATTGGCAGTCATGCATGCCCATGCCATTAAGCTGTCTCTTCTCTTCTCCATATTCTTCTCTATCCATCATTCTGGTACATATTGATCTTAACTTCACTTGTCCAAAGAAAACTTTTCAAAAATTTGACTTTTTTTTTTACATTTTCCGGCAAAGTCTAATCTGTCCTTCCTAATCTTGAGGACTACCAATAGTTTGCACCTTGTGGTAATCCCTTTGTATTTACTTTTGGTGAAACTATACTTGATATTTTCAAAAATAAATAACTTTGAAAAAGCCATAAATACTGCAGATGAGGTAACTGAGAACACCCTTAAAGAGAGTCACGTCAGGAAAAGGCTAATATCACCACTTTTAGTAACAATGTGCGGTCTGATTCTGTGGTGTCCCATAACATTGACATAGACGTGAACAACAATGTAGAAGACAACAAGGCCACTACCTCAAATGAGATGCACCACACAATGTCAAACTCAAATGAACAGTATTTTATTTTTGTTTGGTGCAAATATGCAAATCCAAAACATTTAGATACACATCACCTTTTGGCATAGTCCTTTTAAAAATTTAGATGTTTGCTAAGTACGCTATCAGACGAACGTTAATTTCCCATAGATGTGATGTTGCACTCATCAATTAGTTGTTGTAAAATACTTATGTACATGTGTTTTTTCAATTTTTTTTTTTAATAAATTTGCAAAAATCTCAAGTAAACCTTTTTCACGTTGTCATTATGGGGTGTTGTGTGTAGAATTCTGAGGAAAAAAATTAATTTCATCAATTTTGGAATAAGGCTGTAACATAACAAAATGTGGAAAAAGTGATGCGATGTGAATACTTTCAGGATGCACTGTAGGAGCCAAACTAATAATTACATAAAGTATAATTCAAGCATTTTGTATATATGTTTAGTATTTTCCCTATATTCAGACTGTCTATTTATAAAACATATTTTCTTTGCAAAATACCTTGATAATCATCTTGTAAACTTACTTTTCTCAAATATTCATGCCTGAAATTAATTTATTTGAAATGAAAATTAAAGGTTGCGCACCAACAGCTTGAAAGTTGTGTTTAATAATCTCAGGGAAACAATAAATCACACGATGCCAATGAAGGGTGTAATAACGAAGTAGTTTTAAAGTAGTGATAATGCATCATTTGAGTTTAATACAGCTCACACCATGAATATTACACAAGCCAGGTAGGGATGACAATGACGTGCATAATTAACAGAGAAATCTTAGCTCTACTTTTATATAGGTTCAAGCACACATTATAACAATCTCACTTTGATTTAAAGTAGGGCTTAGTTACTTTTAAAGTATGTGTTTTTGATAGTTTTTCCCTGTTTTTATAGATGAGATGTTTAATTTCTCCTAGCATTGTTGCTTTTTATTCTTGATCTTCAGAACCTTTTTCAACAGCCTTTTGCCATTCTAAATTCAATTTCCTCCATTTTGGTTTGCTATTGTGCAGAGAGCTTTTGAAAGCAGAATATTCTATCACTATGTTAAAAGAAGACCCAGCTATAATCTCAGTAAATGAATACTCAAAGATAAATGTGGGATACTACAAGAGACACAAGAAAACACTTATCGATATGGTGAATGAAATTGTTCTCAGAAGGCTGTCCAAAAGACAAAGCTGCTCATACCTGCCTCCTATTTGAATGAAGCCGTTTAGTATACTGAACATAATCTATATTCCACATTCTGTTTCCAGTTAAGGTTTTGTCATTTGCATAACTGCACACTAATTTTTGGGGAGACCCTGTCAGCCTGTTGACGGACAGTTATTTCACGGACAACAAAGGGATATTGGTTGAGGAACAAAATTTAGTTGTGGAGATGTACAGTAAATGAATGTCTTTTTGCCTTCATAAAGCATCTTTAGAGATTAATCACCAATAGAATAACCTGAACATGCCTCTCTGACTCAGGTTTCTACTCTGTCAGGTACAGAATTTGACATAACAGGTTTTAGGCAACATTTACACTACTACCGTGATGTGAACTGATTGCAGCTTTTCCACATATCTGACACAGACACAGACCAGAAGAAATCCTTTTTTTTGTGATTGCATATGGGTTGTTTTCGTATGTGGTACTGAATTCCAATACAAATCTGTTTGCCCAACTGAGTTTTAAAAGATCAAATTTTCACTTAAGGATGTGGTCCTGATTACATCATTTCTGTGCATCACATGACTTGTTAAAACAATCATGGCAGACAAAGCAAACAGTCACTAGTACAGCAAAGAAACACACATTATAATAAAGTGCTGTGCAGTGCTGATTCAACATATTAAGGAGATGAACTCTACTTTTAAAACACAGAATATTCTAAATTAATAGCAGAATAAAACAAAATGTCAGAGATCTCTTATCTGCATCACTATGTCACAATGAATGCAGAGTCAAAATTATGTTAACACTAATGGATTATTTTTATCTCTACCACACCTTTCCAGGTTGATGGATAGGTTGTGGTGGGCCATTGCCATGGCCTCCACACCCCCCTAATTTAACACCCTGTGATTTCTGCTGTGTGAATCACCCTGTGATTCCAGGCCTTTAATGACCTCTTGGACACAGCCATCAGCAGAGTGTTTGTTTGCGGAGAGAGTGTCGACCTTGTCGAGAGGTTTACTTAACTTGGCAGTGACATTCATGTCTCTGGTGACTCTTCCTATGAAGTCAGTAGACGGATTGGGAGAGCATGGTGGGTCATGAGGTCACTGGAAAGCGGTGTGTGGCGCTTCTGATATCTATGCAAAAGGACAAAGGTCCAAGTCTTTAGAGTCCTGGTGCTTCCTCTCTTGCTATATGGTTGCGAGACATGGACGCTATCCAGTGACCAGAGACAAAGACCGGACTCCTTTGGTACTGTGTCTCTCTGGAAGATTCTTGGGTACCGTTGGTTTGACTTTGTGTCGAATGAACGGTTCCTCATGGAGCCCCGAATGAGGCACATTACCTGCATTGTGAGTGAGAGTCAGTTACAGCGCTACGGCCATGCGGCTTGTTTCCCCGAGGGTGATCCGGCTCGTAAGATCTTCATTGTTGGGGACCCGAGTGGCTGGACCAGGCCAAGGGGTCCCATATAACACCTGGCTGCTGCAGATAGAGGGTCATTTCTGGGGGATGGGACTGGACCGCGTGTCTGCCTTGGGGGGTTGCAAACCGGGATCCCAAGTTGTTTCGTTATGTAGTGGGTGTGGCAACGCACTGTACCAGTGCATGCTCTCCAACTTGATTTGACTTGATTTCTGGTTATGGGGTATGGTGAAGGAGTGCATGTATAGCAGGATAGTTCATGATATCATTGACCTGAAAGACAGAATACAGACTGTGGTATCATCTATTCCCTGCAAAATGTGTGTCGGGGCTTTAAATGGTACTATTGTTTATTGGTTTTTGTGTGTTGAACGTGATGGCGAACAGGTTGAAACATTCATGTAAATCATCTTGCACATATAAACATTGTTTTATGAATAAATTGTTTCCTCCATTCAAATGTTAACATCATTTCAACTCACCTTGTACATTCCACATAATCTAAATGTATACCACGCTCAGGGTCATACAGTATTTAGACCATGTAATATAAACACAGGCATCAGATTCAATTTCTTCATCAGTTTCAATTCGTGCACAAAGAGCTGGTAGGGTAAACACTGAGTTAATAAGCTTATTTTCAACTTTTAAAACTTCTCTTTTTTGTTTGTTGTCATTTTTGTCGATAAAGCTGTTGATTAATAACTACAAAAATTCTATTATATTTTTTAAAAATGGTTATTCTTGTATACACTCACCTAAAGGATTATTAGGAACACCTGTTCAATTTCTAATTAATGCAATTATCTAATCAACCAATCACATGGCAGTTGCTTCAAAGCATTTAGGGGTGTGGTCCTGGTCAAGACAATCTCCTGAACTCCAAACTGAATGTCAGAATGGGAAAGAAAGGTGATTTAAGTAATTTTGAGGGTGGCATGGTTTTTGGTGCCAGACGGGCCGGTCCGAGTATTTCACAATCTGCTCAGTTACTGGGATTTTCACGCACAACCATTTCTAGGGTTTACAAAGAATGGTGTGAAAAGGGAAAAACATCCAGTATGCGACAGTCCTGTGGGCGAAAATGCCTTGTTGATACTAGAGGTCAGAGGAGAATAGGCCGACTGATTCAAGCTGATAGAAGAGCAACTTTGACTGAAATAACCACTCGTTACAACCGAGGTATGCAGCAAAGCATTTGTGAAGCCACAACACGCACAACCTTGAGGCGGATGGCCTACAACTGCAGAAGACCCCACCGGGTACCACTCATCTCCACTACAAATAGGAAAAAGAGGCTACAATTTGCACGAGCTCACCAAAATTGGACAGTTGAAGACTGGAAAAATGTTGCCTGGTCTGATGAGTCTCGATTTCTGTTGAGACATTCAAATGGTAGAGTCAGAATTTGGCGTTAACAGAATAAGAACATGGATCCATCATGCCTTGTTGCCACTGTGCAGGCTGGTGGTGGTGGTGTAATGGTGTGGGGGATGTTTTCATGGCACACTTTAGGCCCTTTAGTGCCAATTGGGCATCGTTTAAATGCCACGGGCTACCTGAGCATTGTTTCTGACCATGTCCATCTCTTCATGACCACCATGTACCCATCCTCTGATGACTACTTCCAGCAGGATAATGCACCACGTCACAAAGCTTGAATCATTTCAAATTGGTTTGTTGAACATGACAATGAGTTCACTTTACTAAAATGGCCCCCACAGTCACCAGATCTCAACCCAATAGAGCATCTTTGGGATGTGGTGGAACGGGAGCTTCGTGCCCTGGATGTACCTCCCACAAATCTCCATCAACTGCAAGATGCTATCCTATCAATATGGGCCAACATTTCTAAAGAATGCTTTCAGCACCTTGTTGAATCAATGACACGTAGAATTCAGGCAGTTCTGAAGGTGAAAGGGGGTCAAACACCGTATTAGTATGGTGTTCCTAATAATCCTTTAGGTGAGTGTAAATTGGTAACTGTAAAATGGTGATACAAAGAAAGCTGCCATAAAACTTTGTAATACGGTAATCTAGTCAAGGCTGTAGCACGCATTAAGTGTTCTGATCCTAGAGTCATATATGGTAGAGGTGTCAGCTAATTTCAAAGAATTACCCAGGGTAGAGGGTGTGGACATGAAAGACTGCCGCTTCTTCAAAATGTATTGTTTTGGTATGATTACTACTTAATAATGACTGACTGTCATGAGCTGTGTTCATTGCCAGCAGCAGCCAAGATGACATAATGCAAATGGATTTTTCTGTGCTGACATTCATTTCAGTGCACGCAAATATATAATGTACTTACTCATACAGATCTCACACTAAATGAATATATATGTTGAGGCATTATGCAAGATGTAATGTGAATATTGCACACCAAGCATTATCAAACATTACCGAACATACATACTTACCAACCCCGTGAAACTCTAGAGTAAAGCAATAGTTATTTTTTCACTTATTTTTGCCTCACAAGCAACATTTGAGTTTGGCTCAACAGCATCCGCTACAGTGCAACTAGTCTACAATACGTAGTATCAGATTGATAAGAGGGTGCTGGACAAATGTACTTACCTACCCAGTTAAACTTTTGCACAAAGGAATAATTTACTCAGACATTAACTGATAAATCACAGAGGGCCAAATGCTCACAGCAGTCATAAGGCTTTTGGCAAGGCTAGTCAAGAAGTGACAAAATCAAATTATAAGAAAAAAATAAATACGTCAGATATTGAATGATAGGTACGCAGCAAGTAGTATAACATGAGAAGCCAACTGGACTCAGCTTCATGAATACCTACTGTATGGGCACTCTCCAATACCCTTGACTATTCCTCTGTAGTGCTGGTTCTGATGTTTCTCCTTCATTCTCTCTTTCTGTCTATTTTATAGTCTGTTCCTCTGCTGACTGTGTCTCTTGTTTCATGTAAACAGCTGTGGTTCCCATTCACATGTGTGCTTAGCTGACCCATTAGTTTCTACCTGATCTTTCCCGTGTAGTTAAACAGATGCAGTAGAATTTGTAATATCTAGTGTACTGCTTGTGTAAGAGAGAAAATGGAATAAGGAAAAGTTAGGATTCATGCAGGAGTCATAACTGGGAATAAAATATTTGAATAAACAAGTTTAGGATTTGTACCAATAATCGTGGTCAGAAAACAGACTGGTAAGACTGATAATTCAAAACAGGTACATGCAGCCTCAGCCAAGTAAAATGAGATGTAAATAATAATCAGACGCTATAAAAGTAAAAGATACAATCAGTACATGCAAAAACTAACGATATGAAATGAGGAAAAACGTTTTTCTTAAAGGAATCTGCATCTTGAAAGATTAGGTACATGTGATGCTTCCATTTTAAAACATTACACTAGTCATGTCATGATGTGCAATCTCCATTAACCGATTCCCAGCAATGCCCTGTCTCTTGTTCTAGCAAACAAACCCTCACCTCCTTGTGGTGCCCATAAGAAAAACAAGACATCACCATGTGATAAAAATAATCATTTTAACAATGTTAAAAACACAACAAAGAAAAAGATTAATATAGCCACTAGATTCCTTGACTTTAGAAATGTCAAAAAACACACTCAAATATTTTTTCGAAGCCAAGGAACAGTTTGAAAATGTTAGACATATAAACCAGATCATGACAGTCTGGTGCTCAACTGTTAATCTGCATACTACAAGGTCAACATATGAGAAATATGAATACTCCACATTTTTCGACTGCACTAGATTTTTACAGTTCATACTCTTCTCGGGTGGCTGCTTCTACATGTATTCTGTCTGGATGCCATTGAGTGAGACCATACTTGTGCAGGAGATACATGGCTCTCCTTGTTGTCCAGGAGCTACCTTCCATATTCCATTAATTTGTTTCAGATGCTATATGATGTTGGATAGGAGTGGGAGTATTAAGGAAATCAATTAAGTTTGTTTGGGCCATATATTTCTTGTAGAGGTAGTGCCCCATTTGCTTTCATGATGGTTACTCTAGAAAGGGAAGGGAGAAATGTGCCCTGACAAGAGATTGCAAAAGGAGAACGGAAGAAAAAGAAACTAGTGGAGAGAAATTTAACTTAGAGACTGCAGGGTAAAATGGCAAAGATTCTTAATTAGGTTTGCTTCTTAACATCAGACAGCCAACAGTGGGTAAGATCATTACCCAGTTCATCTTATAATGCTGCAGTACTTTTTTATTTGCATATCTCAATACTGCCAGACAATGTTATCACAGAACCAAAGAGTGGTGACATGTTGCACACTGTTAGAACATTCAATTATGAATTTCACTGTATTCTGTTTACCCAACAATACTACTACTACTACAACAAATGCACATTTTGCCTCACATTTTAAAAGAAAAATGTCATGTAAGAATGATTAATAGAATGAATAGTCAGATCTATAAGTTACAGTGTCTGGTTTTATACTGCAATTTGGCTAAATGTTACTTTGTTGACTGCTATTTTTGCTTTTATGGGATAGGTAATCAATAAATGTGCCTTACAAACTTTAGTGCTTGATATGTGTAATGTTCTAATATACATCAGATTAATGTATAGTTTAATTTCCAGTATTTGATCTTGTTACAGCAAAATCAAAAGGCACATTGACTTAAGTTTCGGCATCAAATAGAGAACACTGCATTACTTACGAAATCAGTGGAGAAGATACTAGGACCCCTCGGTTATTAGCTATTTTATGGTCCATAACAGCTGAATGAGTCATTCTTTTTTTGAAAGTACTGAATTAAAAGAACATAAAAAAGAAAATCATTTAGTCACTGAAGCCTGCTTGGTTAGCTGGTGTAATTGCTTATCTGTTTCAATATCTCCTGCTGCTGTTTGTAAAAACATACCATCTTCAATTACACTTACTATTTTGACACAAATTTCCCTTAACATTTTTAATTCTCTTCCTTTTAGGCTGCATTTATTATGGTTTCTTATGAAATATACTGTATGTATTTTTGTTAAAAATCTGTCCTTAAAATTACATGATTTACTAAGAGAAAATTTTAGAAATTATGTACACTGAATTATTTTAATTTTAAATGTCACAATTTATATTGATACTTGTTGAGAGGAGAATTTGAGAGAGAGGTTTGATGTTATCCCTTTTGTCCATAAGACGTATTCATTGTATTCTTTTAGAATCTGTCACTCTTCCCTCTCATTCTCTGACTCTCACCCATCTGCCCTGCATGTCATATGCTGAACATTCTAAATTTTTAGTTAATATGAAAACTTGGGGATAAAATGCAAACTCCAAACAGACAAGCACTGGATTTTTTGATTTAAACCTAGGGTACTTGATCTTTAAGACCCTCATGGATGTTATAATTAAATGTAGGATAAATTTGCCTAGAACAAAACTACTGAAACTCTGAGATGGCTACAAGCATAGAGCATGCCTATGAGAAGGCTGTGGCCACAGCTGCTGTGTTTTCTGAATCGTTGGGAGTCCTAGATATTCAGTACAGTTGGTGACAAAGGTGAAAAAGGGAGCTGTGGAATGATGTTTCTTTAAAGCTTAGGAGAAATCCAGTTGTTCCCACTGTGGCAAATATTCCACAAGGAACACATTAGAAATGATTTATTATACTACATGGCACAAATATAAACAACACCAATTACTATCAGTGACCCGGCTATAGTGGCATAAAGTATGCAAATCGCACTATGTCTACATATTGAAAGGTCACTTTTGAGTAAATTGTTAGCAATTATCAAGTAATGATTCTTTTGGAGGTGAATAGATGAGGAACTAAAACCCAACTTCAGCTCCTGCTCCGAGTGTCAATTTCATCAGATTCACCAGCAACAAACAGGTCATCCAGCACCCTTACCAATGATTGGTGTGCCATTTGAAAGAAAGAACATCTACTCTATATATATAAAATCCTAAGCCTAAAAGTGCAATGATTGTATATGATTTTTTTAGTCACGCTTTAAATCGGGCTTATTTTAAAACCTACATACAGTATATATGTTTGGTATCATTCTTTTCAGAATTTATCGACATTTAATGCGATGTTGTTAGATTTTCAGATTCTTATTCTGTTTTTAAATTATAAACTAAAAAATATCAAGAACTCACATTCCGCAAGACAAGACTTTGTGCCAAGAGATTTAACCACGCTGGGGCCGGAAATAAAAGACAAAGAGTAGGACAGCTGCTGTACAGACTTTTAAATGTTTGAAGCGCCGCGCAAGATGCAGATCATGTGACACGGCACCAGCAGCAACCAAGCAGCTGACTGAGCAAAGTGGAGGTAAAAAAAACTGCATTTGTTTTCCATTGTATCACCATTTAAGAGGGGGTTTTGGAGGAGCAACCATATCTCCTTGGGGTGTGTTCAGCCCCACTCTTCACAATGCGAGTGGCAGAGACACGAAGTGGCTGGCGCATAGTGCAGGCCAGGGGGGTTAGAGAGCGAAGCGAGCAGGGGGAAAACCCCCTATTAATTATATTTTCATTTTGGCTGACTTTGACTTCCAGTGTTCAAAAGCCGTCACTTTGACAGAAAACAATTTTAATACAATTGTCTGAGAACTAGTAGTGTTTTTTTGTGCATGTCAGCATCCCTAAAGAGGTCCTGACAGATATGACAGATACATTTAAGCAAATAGACAAACTATTGCAAATAAAACAATGTAAAATGTATGTTCATCCCCCACAGTTATTTAATCAGACCCTAAAGCAGATGTTAAAGAAGGTGGCGTAAGATGGGGATCAACTGCTATCTCTCATTATCTTTGCTCATCACAAGGCACCACAAGCATCCACAGAATTTCCCTTTCAGTTACTGCACAGGAGATCCTTAATTTAGTTTATAAATATTTGGAGACAAAATCTGATACCAAAACTATCATTTAGGAATATGTTGCCCATGTGCAGATTTGTTCTGAGAAGTAGGGCCCCTTGTGTATGAGCACATAGAAAAGTCCCAGTGGACACAAGCCCAGTTATGCAATCACAATTCCAGCTGAAAAATGGTGCTCATTTACACCTCCATTTCAAACTATTGGCACAAATTCAATGGACTAATAAAATATAGAAAAAAAGAGTCTAGTAGATGACATGAGTTGATAAAACAGGCAAGTGTCATAACTGGAAGAGACAGAGGACTGAATGTCTTAAAGATTTAAATGCAAGGCAAAAATCAAAGTCTTTAAATCCAGAAAAATATTTGTTTGTAACCAGGAACAGTCAGTTCGGAATAAAGCAACGCACACCAAACAGGAATCCTAGTATTGGATGCTCTGTAATTGAATGTTCAACCTTTATAGTGGCAGTCCAGATCACGTCACATGTCATGCAGTCCCAAATGCCTCTAGGAAGGCCCGCCTTTGCAAGGATGATCACTAAAAATTGTGATGACCAAATCCAAAGCAAAAATGCTGTTGTGATAAAACGTTATTAAACTTGCAACGTATTTAAATATAGTGTAAGGCAAGAAATGGATGCAAAAATAATATTCCTTGAGCTACAAAACCCCATATTCCATGTACAACAAGTATTCAGATCTTACAGGGAAGGAATAAAATAATTAAAGAAAATAGCTAATTATAACTCACAGCCTCACTTGCCTGAGTACATATGATATTGTTACTGACCATGGGTTATAATGTGGGAATGCCCTTATCCACAACATGAGGCAAAATGTGCAAAAGTTCAATTGGAAGTCAAAAAAAATTTGCTCTCAAAGTTATAGAAGACAGCCCTGTCCCATTGTACTGGCTCCATAACTTGATGGCTCCTGGCATTTTCTGATGATACAATCAAGTCTCTTGATTCAATACTTACCTCATGTCACGGGTTGATGATTATGAACCTAGGCAACACTTGCTTCCTAATCACCACTGACATGACAAAAGGCTACTTTCAAATTCTCTTGACCCTCTCTGATAAGGTGAAAACCATGTTTAGCAGCCATACTAGACACTGGCAATACCTGAGCCTTCTTTTTAGTCCCAACAGAGCTCTGGTGACCTTCCAGCCACATACAATCTATAGTGCTACCTATTTGGACAATATCACTGTATTTTTCCAGCACCTAGGAAGAACAATTGCATCGCCTTCAGGCTTTCCTAATGTCTACATAAACCCTAAGAAATGTTACTTCAGGGTGGCAAAAGTAAAATACTTATGGTTTAGCATAGGTAATGGACAGGTAACTCCTCAAATGTCCAAAATGTAACTCTACAGAACTGTCCCCCACCAAAAACTAAAAGGCATTTCTAGGATGAGCCACGTATTACTCCATTTTTGTGGAAGAGCTACACCTTTAACTGAACTGACCAGAAAAACCATACTCTATCATGAGAAATAGAACCATAAAGTAAACCCCACATTTTGCAAGATAAAAAAGCCTTGACTTTAGATCCTGTATTAATCTCACCTAATTTCTCTTGTTCATTTATCCTCTAAATGAATGTACGTGAAACCAGCTTAGTGGCTGTGTTGAGTATGATCATCAACATCATCTAAGACTCAGTTCTGTACTTAAGCTAGTGTTGGATTACAAGAAAAGATATGCAGGTTTGGAGAGAGAATCTCTGGCAATCAGATCAGCAATCACCCAACTGTATTGCTCACTAAAACAGGAGTTCCCTCTCGTCACAGACCTTGCTCTTTTACAGTGGATGGCCCCCACAAGGAAGTGAAGCCCCATGTTACTCTTTTCTTTAACCTTCAAACTCATACATTTAAAGTGATACATAATAAGGGTGCTCTCTCTGCCAACAATGGTGCTCTAGCTCAAGTCCAGGACCTCATGGAAGTACTATGTCAAGATTTCAAGGTTTCTTTAGTCATGTTTACACAAGAAAACATGAAATTTGCCTTCTTAGTTGCATCTAATAACAGACAGAAAGAAATAAAAGAATACAAATAGAAACAAGGCAGGTTAAGGTAAGACAGTTTGATAGTTCATATTTACACAACAATGGTTACAGGATACATATCAAATCTTAATCATTTTCTCTGATATTCCTTATTAAAATGTTGTATGGCACTAGAAAGAAAGACATTTCTGGAGCTGTGTGTGTTTTTAAAGTGACTACCTTTCATTATTTACTGCTGTTAAGTTCTACTTGTGATGGATGTCTGTCAACAGATTTCCAGTTACTTTAGCATTGTCCTATGATACACACTTGCCAGATCATCTACATCAGCCCCAATAGCTTTAGCTGTTTGCCTAGTAATCTGCTGGAGCTTTTTTAAATTTTGGTTTATCAGACTGATAAAACAGGCAATTAAACTGAAAGTGATAACTGACTGGATCATATTGTGATAAAAGCACAACATGAGGTCCTTGTCTAGTTTAAATAGTTTGAGTTTATAGAGGAGAAATAAGTGCTGATTGCATTTAGAGAATATTTTTTTGTATTTGTATTCCAGTTAAGATTGTTATCTAGGTTATTCCCTAGGTCTTTATGTTCATTCACTATTTCTACCTCCTCCTCCAAAACAACAATGGGAGAACATACAGATTCCTGTCACTTAAAATCAAGTATCATTTCTTTGGTCTTTACATTCAGAGTGAGAGTTCTTATTGCACCAGTTTACCATGCAGTCCACTTGATTTAGGTAGTGGCTTTCATCCTCCCCAGATATGCGTGCTACGTGCATGGTGCCATCAGCATATGTGAAAATGAAGGAGTGGGAATTATTCTGTCTCAGGTCTTTTGTGTACAGAGTTAATAATAATGGTGATAAGACACACCCTGTGGACTTCCTGTGTTTGAATGAATGACTTTTGAGAAAGCATCCTGTACTTTGACTGACTTTGAATGATTTAAAAGAAAGCCGTAAATCCAAAATGTGATAAATGGGTTTACATTCATACTATTTATATTCCCAATCAGTATATGAGGCTGTATGGTATTGAACACTGAAGAAAAATCCAAAAAAGTGCTCTGACATATGAACCAGGCTGATCAAGAAAAGTGTAGATTTAATGTAAGAAAACAAGCAGAGCATCTTCAACACTTCTGTTTGCACAGTAGGAAAATTGGTGGTTATCTTGAAAAGACAGAGACTTTGTCTCTGTTATTAAATATTCTTGGTATGTAGCTTTTTCAGGAACCGAGGTAAAAAATAAATATATCAAAGGAAAGCATAAAAGAAAATAAACTATTTACTATATACAGTACAGTCCCTGACAAAAGTCTTGTCGCTTCTCTATTTTGTAGAAACTCCTGCTATTAACCTGACTTTTAATTAATCAACTGGTGTTAGAAATAGCTCATATGAAAAGCTAAAGCCCTCCCAAATGATGTTTAATGCACTGAAATAAATTAGTTTCACTGAAAAAAGATTTATCATTTAATCAAGACAGAAAGGTCAAATTTGGGCAAGACAAAAGTTTTGTTGCCTATACAGAAAATAAACAACTTTACTACAAATCCAAAAATATGTCAGCAAATTAAGTAGTGGTGCTGTGAGATCCAAATTTAATATCTTCCATGAGCTTGAAGGACAGCATCCATGCGGTTTGGCAAGGATTCATACAATTTATTGATGAAGTCATCAGGAATAGCTAAGAAAACACTCTTGCATACCTCCCAGAGTTCATCAATATTCTTTGGTTTCGTCTTCCATGCTTCCTCTTTCATCCTACCCCACATATGCTCAATGATGTTCATGTCTGGTGACTGGGCTGGCCAATCCTGGAGCATCTTGATCTTCTTCGCTTTAAGGAACTTTGATGTGGAGATGGAAGTATGCGATAGAGCACCATCCTGCTGCAGAATTTGGCCTATTTTATGGTTGGGAATATAAGAGGTAGCTAAGATTTCTTGGTATTTTAGACTATTGATGTTGCCTTCCACCCTGCAGATCCCTCGCATACCCCCATACTGGATGTAACCCCAGACCATGATTTTGCCTCCACCAAACTTCACTGTTTTCTGGGTAAATCTCAGCTCCATGCAGGTTCCAGTAGGTCTCCTGCAATATTTGCGGTGACTGTGGTGTAATTCAACAGAAGATTCATCTGAAAAATCCACTGCCACTTTTCCAGCGTCTATTCTTTTAGCAGGCTGTGGGCCTTGGCAAATGCCACACGGTTTTTCAATTGTCTTTTGTTTAGTGCTGGCTTATGGGCACTGATTCGACCATGGAGGCCATTTCGAGACAGAATCCGACAAACTGTTCTGGTTGACACAGAGACTTCAGGTGACCAGGTCTCGTGGAGCTCTGCTGCAGTGGAAAATGGGCTGGCCTTGGATTTTCGAGCCAACAAGAGGTCCTCTCGAGCAATTGTCTTGCGGGGTCTTCCTGACCTGGGCTTGTCAAAAACGTCTCCAGTCTCTTCAAATCTTTTTTTTATCCTCTGAACTTGACGCTGAGACACATTGAAGGTGTTTGCCACATCAGCAGTGGATTTGGTCTTCAGCCTCTTCATAATTAACACTTTAGTCTCAGGGTGAATCTTAGGCATGTTTGCAGAGGTCTAGTTGCAGATGATGTGAAGGTCTAGTGTACTGGGGTTCTTTTTATACACACCTGAGACCTAATTGATCCATTATTAGTCACAGGTGAAGCTCATATAACAAGGCGACAGCACTTATGTCTTGGCAAAAATTGACTTAATGGGCTTTGCCAAGCTGTGAATATTAGAACACTTTTTGTCAGTTTGGTTTTGCACTGAAACATTATTACAAAAGCTGATGGGATTGAAATGACCCATTTTTTGTAACAAAATCTTGATTAGAAATATATTTTACCGGCACTTCAGGTCAATTTGTACACAAGTGACAAGACTTTTGTCAGGGACTGTATAGTAATGGTTAAAAAAGTATGTTCTATCTATCTATCTATCTATCTATTATGCAGCTGTTTAATATCTATTTACCTGTTTATTATGTAGCTCTTTAATACTGTCAATGCAGAGCAATTGTTGGGACACTATAGCTTCCGAGACCAAGTCAGGGTTACTGGAATGGAACAAGGTGCCAAAAGATGTAACAAGGCATGAACACAGGGCACACTGATACTCATACCAGACCAATGTAACTTAATATGACTCGCCTGTATGTAGATTGTAGAAACACAACCCAATAGAATGGTATGGGAAGAATATACCAACCCCCAAAACAAACACAGTAAAAAGGTGGGCTTCAAGGCACTCTGCATGAGACCAACATGCTGGCCACCTCTGTTTTATGTAAAAATTCTAACAGTAAATTCAAATAATGTCCAAAAAATATTACTACTATCTCTGTTTAGTATAGTATAGTAATGGCTGCCATGAGAAACTTTCTTCCAGTCATGGTAGTAGAATGCCTCCAGTGCACAAAGGGTAACCCCCCAGTATATATTTCGAATAAAACTTCATGAATTTATTATGCATTCTACAGAAGACAGAAGTGTTACAAATATCTGCCAGGACATTTGTCTTAACAAAAAGATCAAAAGTTCAATAGCTATTATTTTACTCATTAAAAATTAGGTTTTAAAAATAAAGTTTACAGAAGTTAACTAGTCTATTTTGCATACAACTTAAAGAAAATCTTTATTATCACAATAAAGTTGCTGGGTCCCACAGAGTGGTTATTTATTAAATTGCTAATTCTTTGTTATATTTTGAATACATTTTTTCTCACTTCCTCTGAACAATTAAACACCGTAGGGGTCTCGGAAGCCCTAGGGCCCCAACAATTGTCCTCTATTGACAGCATTTAAGAGCAGCATACTAGTCACCTGGTGCACATTCTACAAATTAAGTTATTAATGTATGAAGGAAGTAATTTAGTCCAATAATTTGCTTCATTACGATTATCTTATGTTTGACGTCAATTGAAAAAAACAAGCATCATGATTAACATAAATAAATTTAAAAAATAAATAAATTAATAAAAAAAAGTGAATACAATTATTGGTAAGACACATATCTCTACAAAAGGTATTTACTTATTTTTGGGATTCTTTTACATCTTTACATATTTTTATATTTAACCATAAGAGATCTTTATCAGGGTGGCACGGTGGCGCAGTGGGCAGCACTGCTGCCTCGCAGTTAGGAGACTTGGAAGGGAGGGGAGGACCTGGAAAATGAACCCACAATCTCCTTACCAAAATACAAATTGCCTACAAGAAAGCCCTGAGTAAATAATATACTTTATGATAAAAATGCAAATCATTCTATGCAACTGGACTGAGAATGTAAACTCAAAGAAATGGTCAGACTGTCCGGTTAAGTTAAATGCCCTCTGAACAAATGTGTATTAAGTTGTTTTATTAAAATAATGATTTAAGCCAGCTGATCTTGTTAATTTAAGGAGGGTGTTAAGAAGTCTGGTTGCTATACAGCTAGAGGCTCTTTTTCACGCACAGAACACAGGTTAGTTTGGGGCACAACGAGATTAGAGGGCATAGAGGAGAATAGTGATGAAGGAGATTACTGATGTAGTCAGTTTATAGATGCATTTGTTAATAATAGAATTTTATATTCGATTCTGTAGGAAACGGAGGCAGTGAAGGCAGAGCAAGATGGCTGTTATGTGCTCGCTGTTGCGGGTCTGTGTAAGGTCTCTTACAGCAGAGTTCTGAACCAAATGGTGCAGTCATAACAGATTTGAAGGAGCACCTGCCAGAAGAGAGTAACAGTAGTCAATATGGGATGTAACAAAAGCAAGGACACGTTTCTCAGTATCAGAAAAGGAGAGGAATGATCAAACATGGGATATGAGGCGTTACAGAGGTGAAAGTAAGAAAGTTTTTTAGTGTGATTTACAAGAGTAGAAAAGAAAGGGATGAATCCAAAATGACACCAAGATTCCTAGCAAAAGAAGAAGGTCTAAAGACATCATCATCAAAAGTAACTGAAAAGGAGCTCATTTTCTTAAGTTGGACTTAAGTGATGATTAGAATAACTTCGGCTTTGCTGCCGTTTAATTTTAAAGAGTTTTCTTCCATCCAGGTTTTAAATTTGTTGCAGCAAGATGTCAGCTACAAAAACTCTGATCGACTTTAACCTTTAACACTGACTTACTGTATATCTGAGTGTCATTTGCATAAAAATGATAACAGTCCAAAGCTACAAATAATATGGCCAAAGGGAAGCATGTAGGTACAGAACATCAGGGGGCTGAAGATAACGTAGATCCCTGAGGAACTCCTAGTGTGCCTGTCACTGAGCTGGTTCTGCTGTTGCCAAGATTAATAAACTCTTGCCAATCAGTCAGATAGGACTTAAACTACTGGAGGGCAGTGCCAGAGATACTCAGAATGTTCTCTATTCTGGACAGTAGAATATCATGCTTGACAGTATCAAATGCTGCAAAAAGGTCTAACAGAATTAATACACTGATTTGCCCAAAGTCTGCTGTCATAAGTAAATCATTAGCTACTTGAAGCAGAGCAGTTTCACTATTGTACAACTAGACACTTCATGTAACTTGTGATTCAGCTGCATTAGATAATGTATGGCCTATTCATCCATGTAACCTTTGAGAGTTTTCAATTATACATTTCTCATTTCATTTTTTTGCTAGGACATTTATGTGGTCCTTATATCTAAATGGAATCATTTTTTGTAGTCTTCCTTACTCACAAGGTTTTAATTCAGTAAATTACTTCTGACCTCCTACACTTACAACATCCTTGTCAACTATATTGTACTTCATAGCTCAAAGAGCATGACAGAAGAAGGAATCATTAAAACAGCAACTATTAAAGCTGAATATATATGCCGGCATTCTAACTACTGTATGCTGCGGTTTTTCAGTATGAATTTGAATTGTATTTTTATCAACTCCTCTGAAGAGAAATGAAAATAATTTAATTATTCTATGTATGCAATAATGACAATAAATCTGAATTGACTTGAAAAGGAAGTGTTTATGTCATTAACACATTTGATTTTTACACAGCAATTCCAAAGGGCCACTGATTTGTTAAATGCTTCAACATGAAATTCAGCCTTCCTGAAAATATCACCGTGGATAATGCAGTTTTGTGTTATTAAACTTGGAAAGGGGAAGCGGCTAAAAAATTGAGGGTTGATTGTTATCACTTTGGAAATGTGTGAAACAGTAACTCTTCTTAATCTGTGCGGAACTTTAAGGATGTTCATATTCTTTATTAGTAGTTTAGTGTAATCCTAGATTTATAGCATTTAAGATCTTTAATTCTCCACCGACAGTTTCTAATATCACCAGAGTATAAGCTAAAAGCAAGGAAATCCAATATTCTTTAAGTCCCCCAGATTGGTCATCTTATTTAGTATAACATTTTGAAGTAGTGTAAGAAAGCCTGCTATGTGTACTGTTATGGACAATTTTGTTTACAGTTTGATTTTTTTACGGTATAATGAGTTAAAACATACCTATGTGTATCTAAGGTTTACAACAGTACAAATACACATTTTATTCATATTATAAACAGAGCCAGTTTCCATGAACACCAGACACAAATTTAGGAATTGTTGCTGCAAAGAATTATTATTCCTTATAAATCTAACATAAAAAATGCTGCTTGTATACTGAATTAGTTCAATTACATTGGTCCACAAAGATTTTGTAACATAACAACTTGAGGGGGGTATGTATATGTATGTTATGTATATTTAGTATATAAAGCCTTATTCAGAACTATGGCATTTTAAAAGTTAAATTCAGAACTAAAAAGTATTTTTTTTGCTGCTTGTAAACATTTTAATAACTGTCCAGACCTTCTCCCTGAAAATCTCAGTTGTCAGTGATGAGCATGGTGAACTGTTTCATCGTGACATTACAAGTGGAGTCCCAGTAGTCTGGGCCCTTAAAAGGGATATTCCTGAGGCCAAGTAGAGCAGAATATTGCACAATTGTACCTTTAAGGTAAAACATTCCTAGCATGTATACAAAGTGTAATCAGACGTGTAACGCTTAAAGTCTGATTAGATCTTTAAATTCAGCACGTAAAATACTGTGAGATTCCTACGTTACAGAAGACTACATTTTGTTAGCCAGTGTTATTAACACTGACTTCAATACAAATATTTCACCTTGATAGTGAATAACCCTATTTTTTACTTTGACTTGACAATTTTATTCAGTGATATTGCATCACTAAATTAAACACATTCAAGTCTTTGTTGGTAACTTTGACACACATATTACGAGTGACCAAGGGTGACTGCATTAAGCATTTCAGAAAATGAAAATAAATATAAAAAATATCAATCTATTTCTATAACAGTAGTTTCCATATTAGAAAAAATACTTTAATAAAAAAAAACCAATCAGGAGCTATGCAATAATAAGGCACATATTCCGCAACAGTAGATTAAGAGGGCTCAGTCTCATTACAACAGATCAGTCCAGTTCAGTCCAATTGTCCACAGCATCAATGTAGTGAATACAACATATTAGTGCTTAAACATGAAATACATTCCTGAAGACGCTGGTTAAATGTAACATCAATTGCATTTAAGTTGAAATCAAAAAGATGAACAATTCAATTCAATATATCATTATAAAAAGTACTTTCCAATGAAAGGCTCAGCATAATACACACTAATTATTAATACTAAAGTGAATCTAAAACATACTGCATGTACTTCTTCTTGAAGTAGTTATATTCCACCCTTATGTCAATGCAAAATTAATCAAAAAACATTTTAAAATATATTACACCAAAAGAATAAACATCTCAAGTTTGCTAGGATAATAGCATAAGAAAAATTTGTTGAGAACAAAACCATTCCGCCCACAATGGGTCATCACTTAATATTCATCTAATGTTTTCAAAATATGACTGACTTGCGATTTGAGTGTCCCTACGGTGCTGATTTCTACTACACTAATTGGTAAACTCTTACATATATTTACATTTAACTATTTGAAGAAATATTTAGTCAATGTTTCCTTAACAAACTTCCATCAATGGCACAGTGTCCTCATTTAACTTATATTAAATTAACGTGTGAAATGTACTCATTCTACTCTCTTCAAAAATTTAAACTCCTCATTCATTAATTGTCTAAATCTGCTTAATCTCACTTTACTTAAGATGAAAAGATTCAGTCATTCCTCCTGTCTGTTTATCCACACTGTTGGGATTATTCTGCTGACTTTGGATGGATTTTCTCTATTGCTTTTATGTGCTTCTTGTAAAATGGAGATAGAATGCTACATATGTAGCCTCACAAGTGCAATTAAGTATAATCTTTTGAGTTCTACTCTACATAGAGTGTTACATAATCTAACATCCTATTAGCTTATGCTTCTACTCAATGCCAGTCTGTGGGCAATGATGAGTTCAATACGCCTTCCAAGTTTATTCCAGAAAGCATACTTTCTAGCTACACCCCCTTTTAATGTTAAATTATATTACTTCTTTTTATGGGTAATGATTTACCGTTATTAACATTACATTTTATTTGCCACATATTTTCCTTAAATATATTGGGCTCCTTCTGTGTTTTTACTGTGACTAGGATTTTTGCTAATCTAACTAGTTTAGTCTCTTCTCCCAATTTATCAAATTTCTTGCTCTATACAATGATGATTTCCTGGCCACTGGTTAATTCTGAGGGAATCTGCTCACTGTGTCCTGGATCCCAAGCTTGTGTAATTTGGTTATCTTCTCCTAGAATACCATATAATTTCTGTTATTTTATGATGTTGGTTGTATAAATTGAATGCAGAAAACTCATGCTATTGGTCCAAAAGATTATGAAATATGCTAATGCCCACCTGAGAGAGTAACCACGGAGTACACTGCCTTTTTTTTCTACTATATGTATTGTGCCTACGTGACTACATGGTAATACCCAACCTACTTCAAAGCAACGTTTGCACTGTTTTGTGTTTTTGTATTTCACTCCCTCATACACCTTTATCATGAGAGCATCCCTTATCTACAATGGAGCGTTCAATCAGAAGAAAATATGAAGTTAGTTTTAAATTAAAAGTCGTTGAAGTGGCAAAAGAAATTGGTTATTGTGCTGCTGCAACAAAATTCGATGTGTCTGAGAAACTGCTGCAAGATTGGAGGAAGCAATTTTTGAATGGGCGTATAAGTTGGGGTCTGACTTTAGGATCGATTTTTCCGGTTTCAAGACCCAACTTATACATGAGTATGTACGGTAACTCCTTATAAAAGAACCTTCTGTTTATTGGGTAGTCTACACCTTTGTTCTCATCAAATGGGCTTTGGATAAGTAATTGGAAAAATATAGTTGTAAGTAGAAAACCGATTGAAAAGTGGCCCTTGCTTAGGGTTCACTATTCATGAAAGATTAAAAGTTAGAGAACTCAATAAAATAGCACACTCTTGGAATAGAACCTACTCCTTCACAAACTGGTCAGAAAATCTGGTTTGGGCTAATAATATAGCGAGCGATCCGTTGTGCACCTCTAACTGGGTAAAACCACTGGGAAGTGCCAGGGACAAATAAAAGTGATAACAAAAGAACAGCATGTCTATATTAGGGAGTTCCCTGAATTAACTGAACACTTGTCATAAGAGTAGGGTGTCCCGCTCAACATTTTGCTACTGTGATTCTCACTAGGACAGCCACATCTCATTTGCAGGAAACTTTCAACTTCTTATGCTTTAAGTGTATTGATTACTTTGAATTCAAACGCACAAATTGAAAAGATTAAACAACTTTCAGCTTTAATGTTATGTTTAAAAATTGCTGTTGCAGAGGTGCAAAAAAAATGAAAGGCTGTAAAAAGTGCTACTGGTCCCTTTACTGTCAAGACCTGATACACCATAAAAGAATCTTCCATATACTGTATATAAAATGTGAGGGGTTGTCGGTCTGTCACCCAAAAACTTGCAAAATACTGGGACTTGAACCATGATCTTGGTCTTAATCAAAAGCCTATGCCACGATCTGTGTAATGTGATCAAGGAATTGTTCTGTTCTGTGAATTGTATTGTATTGACCCCCTACCTTTAACACCCACTGCACGCCCAACCTACCTGGAAAGGGGTCTCTCTTTGAACTGCCTTTCCCGAGGTTTCTTCCATTTTTCCCTACAAGGTTTTTATTGGGAGTTTTTCCTTGTGTTCTCAGAGAGTCAAGGATGGGGGGCTGTCAAAAGGCAGGGCCTGTTAAAGCCCATTGCGGCACTTCCTGTGTGATTTTGGGCTATAAACAAATAAACTGTATTGTATTGTATTGTATTGTATCCATGAATTGGTCGTATGGGCCAACTTGGCCACAAAATTAGGCTTTAGGCCCTTCTCATGGTAAGCAACAAGAAAATAACAGCAGTGTGGACATGCACCATTGCTGACTGAAAAAGAACTGCGATGAACTCTGCTGACAGAAAGGCTTATTGCACAAGACAAATAACTATTTTCATCACAAGAACCAGTCAAAAACTCTGAGAACAATATAAAGTCATAAATGACTCAACAATTGGAGGTGTGGATTTCCTTCACCATTTTATTGAGCTTCAGGTTCTTCACAAGGTGAGCGGAGATGCAGCAGTGTAACATGGCTTACAAAAAAAGAACAGCTGCAAGCACAAGCCCTGCAGCGATATCGGATAGCAGTCAAGGACATTGCAACAACCTCGGCAGAGTTACCTGGGGTGCTGTGTTTCATATGTGGTTCTTCTTTAAAGACCAGAGGTCTGACTGTTACTATTATGTAAATAAAACCATAACATTCTTGAACCTACTTAATCCAAATTATGGTTATGGGAGCTAGAGCCTACACCAGCAACACTGATACAAGGCTGGAAATAGTCCTGGATAATGCACCAGTTCAAGACATGGCCAACTTGCATATACACACACATATCCTCCATCATATGGAGTCAATTTAGAGTCATCAATTAACTTGAAATACTTTAGAGATATGAAGTTAAACCCATGTGGACTCGAGGAGAACATGCAACCTCCACATGAACAACAACAAGGAAAAAGGTTTGAGTCAAGGACCTTGAATCAGTGAAACAGCAGTTTGAACTGCTGCATTACTCTGCAATCCTTAAGAAAAAACGAATTATTTATTGATGGTAGATTGCTGTTTTACTAATTGGGTGTCAAAGTTTAGGCAACATTTTCAGTAAGCAAAATTATTGTTGAAATCCAGCTAAAATCTCAATTAAACTTGCTGTTAAATTAAATTTGCTGTTTAGTCAATTACATCATTAACATGCATTCCAATATAATCAAAATAGAGGATAAGGACTGTTCAAAAAATGAGGATAACACCTTCACAGTAGGTTGCAACCCTGGAAAATCCTGAAAGAAACTACACGAAGGTTTAAGAACAAATATAAGAGTGCTTTCAACTAAAATAGTAACTGACACAATGACGTCAGTGCATAAACTATTGTCTGCCAACAAAGCGAAGACTCCTACTCTCAGTCTCTCTGTCTCCTGATTTTCCACTGCCCCAAACCTCACACTGATTGCATGTGACACCAAAAAAATATTGCCTATGCATATACTGCACATAACTGGAAACTCTGCAGTTTATCCAGCAAGGAGATAACAAACAGTCATGTATACAGCATATCAGCACAATTCAAGTAGATCTTGAACCATTATATACCTACATGTATGCACTATCATTAATTTTTTTTGTTGCTCAGCCTTTTGTGTTTCCTGACAGAAGTGCTTCAACAAAAATATATGATTATGTGACTGAAAGGTGGAAAAACCATAAGATAATCAGGTACACTAACAAAGGGGCCCACTGTTAGGTTATCTTCCACTCTTGTGGGTGACAGGAGACTGGTCTTGTGTTATTAAAGTATTTCATGGCTGAGGCTTTTTTAAGACAAACCTGACAAACACCTGTAAAAGGAAAAGAACAATGCCAAAATAAAACTGAAGGCACCTCCAGTATAAGAAATTAAAATAAAACACTCAGTGAGGGGCAGCAACCTAACAAGGGTGTCAGTATACTGAAAGAGAAAGAGAAGACTAAAAAAGGATTTAACGGGATAAAGAGAAAAGGCAGACAGAATAAAAGAAGGAAAATGTTTAAAGAAACTGTACAAATGACTAATCTATATACTGTGAGCAGTCAAGGCCACCCCATGCTTTGCTACAGTATCATTACTTTTTTCAGTAATTCTCATTAGTGAACCCTAAAGCGTAAAAATAATTTGATATAAAGAATCTGTGGATGTACTTGATGAACTGTCTCCCATAACAGCAATTGTTCTAAAATATGATTTTCACTCCACTTTCAGGCAGAAAGCAATAAATGAAACAGAGTTGAGACTAGGATGAAAAGGACATTGTCATTTTTTTCCTTTAAGGAATAAAACAAATGTGTTTTTCACTTTAACCATCTTGGTTAACTGCTAAGTTAGACTATCATTTATCTGTGATAGTTTTACATAAAATATATCTTTAACAGTTTTTTTTTTTAACTGCTACAGCCTCACTATGATTAAAAGCTACAACTACAATATGATATTTCTTACTCCAGTCAGGAAATAGTGTGCTTGCCTTAGGGCACCATGCCTTCTTATTGGAGCGACTCCATTTATTTCTGCTTTTGCAGTAATTGTTGGCCAGTCCACACATATTGGATTTTACAGAAAATATCTCTTCAAATCTATCCCAAAAGTATTCAGTATCAAACTTTCAAGGCAAGAGCAAATTGTGAATTTGGAGCTGAACCAGATAGTCTCTAAAATAGCTCAGTTATATCTAATTCCAGCATAGGGTCCCAGTTCTGCCATCATTTTTTCAATAACAGGTCTACACTTGTCATGTACACAGTACTGAAATGTAAATATAGCTGCTGAAAGCATGAAGAAAACACTTAAGCTTATCTTGTTTTATATATTAATCTAGTTTGTATAGTTCAATTGAAGACTTCATTTTATCTCAAACAATTGCCCTGCATGTCTAGTTAATTAACTAATCTTTGAGAAACTCATGCTATTTGGACAAAGTATTTAAATGAAAATAAAAATACCAGGCTAACTAGAACAGATCTAGGATTTAACAAAAAAAAATCAACAAAAATGTATTTTAAAATTCACTATAAAGCAATAATTTATTGAATACATGTGCAAAAAAAATGCAAGAAAGCTGAATTAGAAACATGGTGTATGCTGGCATATCAGGCTACGCAAGAAATTAAAGAAAATAGAAATAATCACTAAAACTTGGGAAGAATAATTAAGACATGAATGAATCGATTGAAGCACATGAAATCTGAATGTTATTTTACTGCGTAGAACAGTTGAATAGGACTGAACTGAGTCCAAACATAAAAGAACATTTTGAATATGATATTTTTGTGACAAATATGCTGACTTTTGCTTTATCCGGGGGTTGCATCTTTGCATAGTTAGGGCAAATGAATTATTTTTCCAGGAGTTCTATGGTGTCTATCACAATCCAGAGAAATTATATTACAGTGATTAAAAATAGTAAAGGATTGTTGATTTTTATTTGTATATAAAGTTACAAAAAGCTTTCACTCTTTCCTTATGGTTCATTATAAGCTACAGTTGGATAGATGAGAAAATGAGTGAAAGGATTATTTGGTAAAATATCATAGTGTACAAAATAAATCATATAAACATGTTATCTTAGTCTTAATTATGCTAGCATACTGTGTGAAAATTACGCAAGGATCATTTTGTTAATATTTCTATGCACAGGCACTTTTGATATATATATTTTTTACTTAAATGATTCCTTTTAGGATGATTTATTAAAAATTATGTATGTTTATGTTGCATTACCAAAAAATAAAATACATAACCGAAGCATAAGGAAAAACTATATTGCTTTTACATATAACTTTTCTACTAGTGAGTGTATTGGTAAGAATTACAAAAGAGCACCCTCCAAATGAAGGCATCCTAAAAAAGTTACATAATGGAAGGATATTTTATACACACACCCATATACACCCCTATATTTTATATATATATATATATATATATATATATACAGATAGATACATACACATACATACATAAATATACATACATTTACATATATTTATCCATATATAATACATATATAAGTACACATATATATATATACATATACATAAATATGTATATATACACTTACATATATAAACATACTCAGCTTGACAAACTTCAGATGTTTTATTTTTGTTATTTGGTATCTCATTTCTTTTGATAATGCATGAATAAGGAATGTTCTTTGCAATACACTCAGTCCGTTTATAACACTACTGACAACTTCTCAAAATATATATCTAAAAAATTCGCATCGCAGTTGTACTCACATATTTCCTAACAAATATAAAATCCAACAAATTACTGGTGTGAACTTAACCTATCAAGCTCATTAGATCAGCTAGGAGCAAGTAGTTTCAATATCAGCTGCGTATTTTTAAAAAGTCGTCAATATCTCCAACTAAATGACTCTCAAGTTTCATTCCAGATTTTCTCTTACAAAAAACATCTCATTTACTTGTTCATTTTTCTTTGTCATTCAAACACGCACGCAAGACAAAAATTTTTTTTTTAAAATGGAATGACCGTACTTCTATTTTGAAAATCATACTTTTACAAAGCTCTCTGTCCATGGTGCTGATTGCAAAGTGACCTCCCGGATCTACTTCGATTTATCGCGAACTAACTCATGGAAAAAGTGTACTTTGCTGAATGAAACACATACATTAGATAAAAGACATCTAGTCAACTAACCTCTATTTATTTACTTATTTTAATGCAGTGTACGACATGAACATTATTTACAGCATTCTACGAAATGCACATCGCCATGTAATGCTTACACATTCTTTGAAATCGCTTTCTCAAAACCTTCCATGAGCACGATGAAATAATCAGTACATAAAAAAACTTCGGAGACTTCTAATACACGATGCCAGTTTCTCATACAGGAACGTCCGTGCACTGCACAGTATTTGTAAGTAGGTTAAAATGTATTCATCCATCCTTTAGCAACTCTAATGGAGTGCAGAAAACTTAACATGTATTTTATCAGGTGTTTAATCAAACAGCGACCAAAATCAATGAATTTTCATTTCGCAGTTCAGAATAGATTTTACCGCAAAGAACACACTTTTATAATTTCTGAAAAATCGCAGGGAACAAACTCGATCCGTGCTGCATTCACGACAGAAAAGTATTTTAAAATGTTTCATAATAAGAAATGCCCAATACTTACGTGTGCCGTCAAAACGTGTTGCTATGGTGTCCAAAAAGGTGTTCTGAGGAGCTAGTAATCCTTTCATAACAGGCATGTTTCCCAAGAGATGCGGAATTCCCCATCAAAAGTCCAGAAGCGGTTAAACGGGAGACATGTTCTTACTGCTCTGATACAGCTGCCGTATCCAAGAGTTCAGCATCTCTTTCCTACCGACTCTCTTCAGCGGCTGTAAGGCTAGAGATGTGCGCACACAGGTTCTTTGTTCCGATAGGCTGATAAGATACCAGGAAAAGTAGCACAAGGACGACGCCCGCAGGTGTAAACCAGGTAGCTGGTTCGATCGACTAAAAAAAAAAAAAACTAATTAAAGTTAGTGTCAAAGTATCGTTTACTCTCAGAAACGTCTCGTCCAAAAATGCACACGCGAATCTTAAATTCGTGCTTAGCACTTACAATATTAAAACTTATACTTACACAAAAACGAAGTGCAATCATAAAAGTATTAAATACTGTTCCATAATTACCATTTATACTTTGATATTACTAGTTTGTATGTATTTTTTATTTATACAATTGGTGCATAGTTAGTTTCTCTCAAGTACATACACACGTTGCCTTAGAAATACAAAAACTACTACGACCAACTTTTATTCCCACCTTTCTTCCTCCTCAGGTCTCCACAGTTTCGTGTGCACGGGTATTGTAAGATTATGGGATAGTTTTCTTTATCTTCAGGTCATAAGGCTTTCATCATCTGCTCGTATTTCATTTTGAAAGAATATACTTCCAAGGCCAAGCAACAAACAGGATATAGAACCCTGTAAAAAAGACTACTGAGATCTGAAGCAACATATAGATTATACTTGTATATTTTTACTGTACACACACACACACACACACACACACACACACACACACACACACACACACATACATACATACATACATACATACATACATACATATATATATATATATATATATATATATATATATATATATATTCTCAGAGGCTTTCAGGGTCATGGTAACCTAGAATATAGCATGGCTGTACAGGGCATAAGGTAGGAAGCATTCTTCATATTTATCTGTCAATATATTTTCTATAAAACATTGCGCAAACCTTAAGTTATTACTGCTCTTTAATTTGCTAGGCAGAAATCAACTAATATATTTAATGAGAATATTTAGAAAATAAATTGAATCTTCCAGTTTGTATTATTCTGAGATAGTATTAAGTGGAGAAGCAGCATGTCAATAGGAACAATGCATGCAATGACCTAGAACCAACATTTGATTGAATGCCATAAAATGTTCACATACCTAGCACTGAATTCATACCAAATCAGCCTAAGAGAAATACTTTTAATGTTCATCTCAGTATTATATTCAGTATTTAATGTATAGACAATTTGTATTTCAGTTTTCATGAAATGGAAGGCATCAGTACAAAACTAAAAGTAGTGTTTTTAACCTATTGAGTAAATAATACTGCTCAATGCAGAGCATGAGAAAGAAGGCATTTTATAATTAATACATATTAGCGTACATATTACTTCTTTCATTTTATGTATCAGAAATATATTTAGCCTGTTACTAGAGTATAAATGGTATTAAAAGGTTAGTTAAAATGTCAATGGTTTGACTAACAGTGTAAACATTACACTAAATAAATAAACAATTTACCTCATGACTCCCAATCTTTACAGACTCACTTTAACTTTCTCAGTTCATCTTTCCTCTTCTACTTACAACTCAGGTCAGTGATCAGGACATATGTCATTTCTCTCTATCTGACCCTCATCATTCCCACTCTCTTTACTCACATTTTCATTCATTTTCACCCACAAAGAAGCCTCTCTCTGCCCTTTATGCTGTGTGCTTTGAAAGCCAATCTACAAACATTTCTATCTAATGACACTCTGGTCCAATGATCTGTCTTTCCATTGGCTTCCCTTCACATATTCAGGAATGTCTGATTTTGCTCCAGGATTCCCAATTTTCCATTTACATACCTACTGTAAAAATACTTCACAGAGTTTACCCAATGTCTTGGAAATATTTTTTTAATGGCCTCCTCTGATCCACTTTGCCACCTCTATTCCCTGGCACCTTTTTACACATGTTCTGGCACTGGCCACCTGTTTCTTTTTCACTTTGAGAATATGTCTGTCACTTTCTATCTATGTTTCTTTTTGTGATTGTTACCCTTGTGCCCCAGGCCATTCTTTTATTGGACTTCTCGACTTTCACCCTCATGCCTCACCAGAATGAACTGTTCTCTCGTGCCATTTTCACAGCCAAATTACTCCTTGCCTTTCAATGGAAATCCACAGAGCTTGTCACTTTTAACAATTACCATTCCTCATTTTTTAATGTAATCTCCCTTGAACTGTCCTCATGCTGAATCAATTGTGCTTCACTTAAATCCATTGAGAAGTTGTTTGCCTCAGCTCATACAATTAGAACTTTGGTGTCAGGGTCTCATTAATATTGTTCTTTTAATTCTTCTAGTCTGCTTGGATGGTATAGTTAGTTTCCTATTATTTCTGTTTTATTTTACATCTCTTACCAATAATGTTTTTTGTTCCTAGGCTCTGATTGGTAGGAATAGGTGGTGGTGGTGGTGGGGTGCCGTTGAGTTACACTGTTCCATTCTTAACTGACTTTCCCTCAGGTTTCTTGTGTACACATTTTCTTTTAATAAAAATATTGGCCACAAAAATAAATAATTGCTTAGAGAAAATATTTTCTCCTACTGATCTCTTATTTTCTGCCAACCCCCACCTATTTCTCCTGCCAGTTGAGCCTTCACTCTAAATTCTTGGCTCCTTGGCCGTGAAATGGGTTTAAACATCCCTCTTGGATCACTTTCTGACATGCTCTGCAATGGCACCAGAGACAGCCCTAATTTGGCTACCTGAACACCAGGCTACAGTTCAGTCTAGTGGCACCTAATGCCCTTGCACCCCTGAGGTTTTAGTTGCCTCCATGGCAGCTCCTCAGCAGCTCAGTCTTTTAATGAATCCACCATAAACTGCAATCTAGTGAATAGAAGAATAATGGCCACCCGCTCATCACGCCTGGATTAATCATTGAATAAGCAATCAGAAGGGAGCTTGGCCAGGTGGTATCCTTGTATTGTCTGCTGCTGCACAGAATTCCTATCATTTTTTTTACCTATACTGTTGCGATAAAACCCCCACACACCAATGTCTCTGTCACTAACTAAGAAGAAGTTTTTCTAGGCTCTGGTGTGAACACCTAGTGTACTTATTACATTTCTCAAAATATATACGGAATGTTCCACTCTCTACTAACCTTTGTGTTCACACACTGACATGCTGAAGCTCTCCTACAGCCATTGTGTCTCAGCATCTGTGCTTGGGAGGTGTGAAAGGTAAACAGAAACAAAAATGTCGGGGTTGGAGATCTAGAGGACACCTCCTTTATTTTTGTTGCCTATCAGAGGTATGTAATACCACTCCAGGACAAGAATGGGCAATGATATTGTCTCTTTTCTCATTCACAGACATCAAAATGTTGGATTCCTATAAAATTTGGAAGTGTCTCACTTGGACCTGACCTGGCCACAGGGATGAAGCTTCTCCAAGACAAACTCACTCCACTGAGCCACACTGAATTGAGAAGCCAACCCAAGGCAACAGCTGCCTATTGTTTATGATCTTTTGCACCATCGTGTGCGTGTTTTTTTTTTTGCTAATTGCCAACATCAGATTAAAATGGATGACCCAGTCTTTGGACTCCTCTAGTGTCTTCCCTCGTCCACAAATGATGGAGAGTTCCTATTCACCTCTTCACCTGAAGTGCTTGTTCACTATGCAGCAACTATCAATGTTCATGTTAGGGGAAATGTGGAACTCACTATGTTGTGCACTGTTAATAGGTTACAAAAACATAATGAGTAGTGTTGGTTGTGCAGGTCAGGCACTAACATTTTACCAAGTCATGCATAAGCAATAGAAATGTTACAGCATCTGCTCAAACTATGCCTATGTGCATTTGTGACATATCACACGAAACACATATACTAAGTCTGCATCCATGCAGCAGTATCAGGCCATGTATTGGAAGAGTATTAAAAGTCAGAATAATATCTGTGCAGCGTCCGGTGCTGGTAAAATCTGTAAAAATGGCCCCTAAGCTCTCTTTATTGTGCCATGTCCTCCATGGACATTTATAATGAGTTAATTTTTGTATTGCTTAACCACTGTTATTCCATGATGGCCTGTGATCGGATATCTAAACTGAAGATGAACAATAACCACGGTTATGATAAAGTTTTTTTCATTCCATTATAACCCACTTGTGGCAGCTTAGAGCTGTAACCTCTAAACATGGACAGTGATTACATTTAGAATCTTATTGTAGGATAAGGAAATCCTCGTATTTTTGTTATACTATCATCAGGCTCAGCAGCACCATATAAAAAAGAAAGAAATGGGTATTTTGATATGTAATGAATGTGCTGTCAGCTTTGCATTAGCAATAAAAACAAGTAACATGACATCATCAAACCTTCTTTATCAACATAATGGTCATTTGGGCGTTGGGGTGGAGGGAGTGTGCCACTTCATTGAACAGCCACTTATGTACACATTCATGCTAGAGGCAAATTTGGAGTTGCTAGTTACCTTGAATGCACATCTTTAGGAACGTGTGAGGAAAACCAGAGTACCTGGAAGAAAATCCACACTAACACACGGAAAACACGTAAATTCAACATGTGATGACTAAGCATTGGATTTGAACCTAGAAAGCTAAATCTGTGAGACAGCAGAACTAACCACTGTGCCACCAAGCCACCCTGTAATAAAAATCACTTGAACTTACTGTATTTACCTTTATCAAACATGGCTTACTACAGTTAATACACATACTGTGCTAGAAATGACAAGACAGAATTGTTAAAAATTAATTGAGAAAAACCTGTCTAGAATAACATTAGTTTAGTATTGTAGTTAATTCCATGACATGTGAGCAACACATCAATAAAGTCTTTGTATCAGTATACTGCTGCTGGATTATGTGAATTTCCCCTTGGGATTAATAAAGTATCTATCTATCTATCTATCTAAAGAAACAAAAAGGGAATATTAACATTATTAGGAAAATGTTTGCAGTCCAGTGTAGTGCTGCCAAATTCATACCTGTATATCAAATATATATTTGAATAATAATAATAATACATTTTATTCATTTATATACTGTAGCACCTTTCATGCTCATACACATATTTTCCTTTGATAATTGTTGGTATTGGATTAAATGACATTACCAGAATCAGTGGACCTTAGTGGTTGGACAGGAGTGCAGTGATGAAGTCGGTTACTAGTCTAGTGCAAGGCTTTATAGGTTATTCGTAGAATTTTACACTTAATTCTGTAAGTGTGGAGCAGGATGTCTGTTACGTGGGTTTAAGTAAGGTTTTCTGAAGCAGAGTTCTGAACCAACTGGAACTGTGATAACAGATTAGAAGGGGCACCTGCCGGTAGGAAGTTACAGTAGTTGATGTAAGATGTAATAAAAGCATGGACAAGTTTCTTAGCATCAGAAAAGGAGAGAAATGTGCAAACACAGGATATGTGGAAGTAAGAAAGTTTTTAATGTAATGAAAATTGGTAGAATTAGAAAGGAAGGAATCAAAAATGACACCAGGATACCTACCAGAAGAATGTCAGATGATATCATCATCAAAGGTGATTGAGAAGGAGCTTGTGTTCTTAATTTGAGCTTTAGTACCATTAGAATGACTTTGGTTTTGTTACAGTTTAATTTTAAAGTGTTACATTCAACCCAGGTTTTAATTTCACTGAGGCACGTTGTAAGATGAGAAAGATCTGATGAATTCTCACTTTTAACACTGCAATAGATCAAAGTATCATCTTTATATAAACGAAAACCCAGTCCAAAGCTACGAATAATATGGCCAAGGAGAAGTATGTAGGTACAGAAAAGAAGAGGGCCAAAGACAGAGTCTTGTGGATCTTGTGTTACCGGCGCTAATTTATACTTGCTGTTTCCAAGGCTAAGCAACTCTTGCCTATCAGTCAGACAGGACTTAAACCACAGGAGGGCAGTGACAGAGATATCCAGAATGCAGTCCATTCTGGACAGTAGAATATCTTGCGTGACAGTATCAAATGCTTCATTAAGGCCTAAGAGAATCTGCTCAGGCTCTGCTGCCATAAACAAATCCTTAGTTGAAGCAGAGCAGATTCACAGCTGTCCTGGGCTCTAAAACCAGATTGAAAGGGTTCTATCAGTTTATTACAAGTTCACTAACTGGTGAGTTGGAAGGCAAAAACACAATCAAGACCTTTATACAGTGTTACAGTTTGAATATTCAAACTAGAATGAAAAGTTTTGAATTTCTTGAATCACCACTACATTCCAAACGTTTGCCTTCTGCCCAAGGAAATAGGTGCAGTGATTTGATTTTAACATGCAGGGTATTTTGTGAAGCAATGTCGCTGTTCTGCTTTCTATTCTGTAAACTGCTATTGACAGAAATGCTCATAACCCAATTTATACTGCACAAGGAGGCATGGTGAGACACAAATGCACATATAGTCTAATGCTATTCATCTCATTCAGAAGTTCTCCAGTCACTGGGAGTCATCAAAGAACCTAGTAATGACATCACACACCACTCTTCTTCTCTGAATGGATGTTGAGTAAGGTTTAAAATTTCATACCCTTCTTTAATGACTTACAACTATCAAAAGAGCTGAATGTGCATGTAACTGCTCAGGCCACATCCACAATATTTCATATGTTTATGATAGGTAGTAAAGCTACACTGTTGGTGGTGGTATCACTTCATAGATTCAGAACCCACATTTCAAATCCCGTTTCCAGTTTCTCTCTGTGTGGGGTCTACACTTTCTTCTTATATCTACACTGAAAAAAGTATAACATTGATGTTGTTCATTTAATGTAAATTTTCTCTTTCAAGCAACTTAAGATTAGTCATTTAGTGTCGTAGCTTGAAATATTTGGTTTCAGATCTCAATCAAAGTAAAACAATTTGTTTGTTAGTAAGTTATGGTAGAAGGAATAAACGTAAAAATCCTATTTCAGTTAACCTAATATTTTAGGTTGTTCGTGTGCTGTGTATATTCTTCTGGTCGAACTTTCCAGCATGATGGCTTTCCAACTGCCAAAAAAGAACAACTTAAAAAATAGATTAACTTCAGTATAAAAAAAAGTGAATTGCACCCAGTCACTCTAAATGTTTGCCTCAACTTAAAAATTGTGGGATCAATAAGCTAAAAAAATATATATTAGTTCAGATTGAAAATATTAAGTGTGAATCATTACCAAACTTTTTTCAGTGCATGACGGGTTTTCAGTCAGTTTCCCAAAGATCTGCCCTCAGAGCCATTGAGCCACACCATCTGTGGTCTAGCGATACACGTCCTGCTTACAAAGGAATCGAAGCATTACGCACATCTGAATCTGTTCTTCGGAGAGTCGCAGTCAGGGCAGCTGATGGAACGGTCCTTACGGGTGACACTGCAGTTGTGGCCCGCTGGGCTGGCTACTTTGAGCAGTTGTTTAAAGCTGAGGGGGGAAACGCTGCAGGGATCTGTGGTATCCGGGTTGAACTTCTCCGGGCTGATGGTAAGACTGTCCTCCTGGCATTGCAAACAATCTTTGCTTCCATTTGGGAGACTGGCATCATTCCAACTGACTGGAAAACATGACTTGTCGTCCCTATCTGGAAAGGGAAGGGTGATCGCCTGGATTGCAGCAACTACAGGGGGATAATTCTGCTCTTGGTGCCGGGTAAGGTCCTTGCTAGGGTCGTCCTCAATAGGATCTGTGATCACTTGCTCACCCACCAGCAACCGTAACAGTCTGGTTTTACGCCTAAGAAGTCTACCAAGGACCGCATCCTGGCACTGAGGGTTCTCATGGAGTGCAAACACGAATATCGAATATCGTGAGTTTCTTTGCAGCCTTTGTAGATTTTGACAAAGTGTTCAACTGAGTTGATCGAGCTGCCCTGTGGGACATCCTGAGGGCTCGCAGGATCCCCTCGAGGTTGCTGGATATCATGGCCAGCCTGTACACTGGTACTGTGAGTGCTGTGCAGAGTGGAGGCAGGACCTCTGCATTTTTCCCAGTTGATTCTGGCGTTTGTCAGGGGTGTGTTGTTGCTCCTACTCTGTTCAATGCTTGTATGGGTTGGGTGTTGGGCAAGGTCGTGGGGTCCAGCGGCTGTGGGGGATCTGTTGGTGAAGAAAGATTCACGGATCTTGACTTTGCTGACGATGCTGTGATCATCACGGAGTCAATGGAGGCTCTGATTGGGGCTCTCGAGAGGCTGAGTGAGGAGTCTGAGTGTCTGGGCTTGCGAGTGTCCTGGATAAAAACCAAGATCCAGGCCTTTAATGACCTCTTTGGCACAGCCATCAGCAGTGTGCCTGTGTGTGGAGAGAATGTCAACTTGGTCGAGAGGTTTACTTACCTTGGCAGTGACATTCATGTCTCTAGTGACTCTTCCTGTGAAGTCAGTAGACGGATTGGGAGAGCATGGGGGGGACATGAGGTCGCTGGAAAGGGGTGTGTGGCACTCCCGATATCTATGCAAAAGGATGAAGGTCCAAGTCTTTAGAGTCCTGGTGCTTCCTGTTTTGCTATATGGTTGCGAGACATAGATGCTATCCAGTGACCTGAGACAAAGACTGGACTGCTTTTGTACTGTGTCTTCCCGGAAAATCCTTGGGTACCGTTGGTTTGATTTTGTCTTGAATAAGCAGTTGCTCATGGAGTCCCAAATGAGGCACATTACCTGCATTGTGAGGGAGCATCAGTTATGGCACTACGGCCATGTGACGCACTTCCCAGAGGGTGATCTGGCTCGTAAGATCCTCATTGTTGGGGACCCAAGTGGCTGGACCAGGCCATGGGGTCGCCCGCGTAACACCTGGCTGCACAAGATGAAGGGTAATTTCCGGAGGGTGTGACTGGACCACATGTCTGCCTGGGGGGTTGCAAACCGGGATCCCAAGTTGTTTTTTCATGTAGTGGGTCCGGCAATGCACTGTACCAGTGCATGCTCCCCAACTTGACTTAATTTGACTTCCCAAAGATGTGTATGAAACTGTTTGTTGATTTTAAACTCCCAGTGTGAGGGTGTCATGTAAAAATGGGTCTTGTGATGTAGGAAAGCACAGTCCAAGGTTGCTTCATGACTTTTATCTGATGCTTTAGGGATAGGCACTGGATCCACATGATCCTAAATTGCATTAAATGGGTTTGAAAATTTTGTATTATGTTATGTTTCACAGTGTAAAACAAAAGAAAGGTATTAACTTACATGTAAACCATTATACAGCTGCACAGATATTACATGTTCATGAAAATTAGCAAAGAACTTTATAAGATGGCATTACCATGTATCCATGATATAACTTTATGGTTGCTTAATACTTCTCTTGGCAGTTGTGCTGTATCAGTACAAACTATCAATAATACTAACTATTGACAAATTCATTGAAATAATATACCTGAAATGTCTTTTTTTGCCAGCTCTTTTGGTATTTTTACGTTTGTGTTTAGAGGTTTAGTACCTAAGCACTAAATAAAATTATAGTCAAGTAATAAAGCACATTTATTTTTAACAAATCTAAATTTAAGTCAGGCATGCCTGAGTTGCAGACAAAAATGCCACCCTTGACGTTTACAAGGCAGACAGAAAAAATAAACTAGGCAGCCACAACTTAGGAAGAATTAGCTGGGAACACAAGCCTGAACTAAAGCAGTTGCCATCAAGGTGAAACTGGTTGACTGTGCAATTCAGACAAACACAAGGTAGCTGCTGTATGTTGTCAGTCATCAGGCTGTACAGACTAAAGACAGGCCAGGCAGCTGCTGTCTAGGCAGATGGCCACACAGACAGAAAGAAACAAGGGTGGTGTCACCTGACTATAACAATGAAAAATAGAAGATGAAAAATAGGTCATGTATCTTTAAATCATGACTTACACCTTTGTCATTTTAGGAAAGTGTTTCAGCACACCATCTAATGTTTTTTTTTTACTTTTTGTGGGCCTGGACAAATGTTCATACAACATCATGTTAAACAAATTTTGTTTCAGTATAACTAATGTCTTCTGGGTCAAATTTCCCGCCAAAGATAACTTTGTGATGCAAAAATGATGTATAAGCTGTGCCTACACTTTCTGTGCAGAGACTTGGGAACCCTGCAACAGGCTGTCTCAAAGAAAGAGACAGTCTGTTGTGACATTTTCAGTCTCAGGAAGACTGTAGACGTGACGTCATACACATATTCAAAAAAATTCTGTACAATCAAAATTACTTCATTTTTTTGAAAATAAAAAAGGTTTTCTGTAGTCATACCTGTATTTCTATTTAAAAAAAGTTGCATCCAACATCTTGTTTTCATTCTGTATTTTTATACCTGTTATTTCTATAAAAAAAGGTTGCATCTAACTTCTCGCTTTCAAATAAAATATTTTTTGCCATTTAAGAAGTGCTGTTTTTCTATACAGGTATTGTCAAGCTTGGGTCACAGAGTTGCACAAGAGACAGGAAGGTGAGTATATGTTTCCAAGTAAAATATAGGTACTTTATTACTATATAGAGAATGCAGGCACAGTCTCAAGACTTTATTTAACCTAGGAGCTGTTACTTCAGCACATGAGATAGAACCCAAAACTTGGGTAATCATCCTGCTTTTGCTGCCATCTTCAGATCAGAAGGACACCAACAGGTCAGAATCACCGCTGTGGCAGATACGGTCTGGATTAGAGAGATCAAGAGAGTGTGGAGAAGAGCAGATCAAAATCAGGTATTAAACATTCTAAACATCGTGCAACCAGCACGTTGCGTAGTAAGCCTGATTCTGCAGAGGACAACAAATTACTTTGCCGGTAGATCGACAGGTGGATCGGTGCGGTGTCTGCAGTGATGTGGGCTCTGGATCGGCCTGTCGTGGTGAAAAGGGAGCTGAGCTGAAAGGCAAAGCTCTCAATTTACAGGTCGATCTACGTTCCTACCCTCACCTATGGTCATGGTAGTGACCGAAAGAACGAGATTGTGAATACAAGCGGGGGAAATGAGTTTCCGCCGCAGGGTGTCTGGGTGAGAAGCTTGGTCATCCGGGAGGAGCTCAGCGTAGAGCCACTGCTCCTCCGCATCAAAAGGAGTCAGATGAGGTGGCTCGGGCATCTGATCAGGATGCCTCCTGGACGCCTCCCTGGTGTGGTGTTCCGGGCACATCCAAGCGGGTGGAGGTCCCGGGGAAGACCCAGGACACACTGGAGGGACTATGTCTCTCAGCTGGCCTGGGAACGCCTCGGGATTGCCCCAGAAGAGCTAGAAGAAGTGGCCAGGGGGAGGGAAGCCTGGGTATCTCTGCTCAAGCTGCTGCCCCCACGACCCCATCTTGGATAAGCAGAAGAGGATGGATGGATGGATGGATTGATTTAGTGTTTACCAGATGGGGCAGAGCAGTTACGCAGCTGTCCTTGCGCCACTGCTGTTAGAGATGGTGAATCGCTGGAGACCCTGGTCACAATAGTATATGCTTTTTGTCCATATTCACTATAACGAAATTTCTGTTATAACGAAATATTTTTATGCGTTTCATTATAACAGAATTATACTTGTATATCTTTCTTAAAAGCACTCAATTCATCTGATGGCTGTGAGGGGCCCTGGGCCTATCCTGGATGCACTGACAGCAAGGTGGGAAACAGATTTAAACAATATGCCACCTTATTGCAGGGCTTCATGCACGCACCAGTACTAATTAATTAAAAATTTTCAGTTTACCTAATACACATTTGGGAATGCAGGAGAAAAATCAGAGTGCACAGATAAAAACATACGGATACAGTGAGACTGCACAAATTCTACATAAAGAGTAAATGGGTGTGGGATTGTAACACATGTCTAATTATTGTTATTTTATTAGCATCTGTCACAGGAGGGCTCATTTCACAATCTAAGGGGTTTAGCCATGACAATCTGTACTTACATTTTGTTGTTCTGAACCCACCTTAAGTAATGGCAAGATTTTTCAATAGATTTGTTTATCAATGTACCCTTGAAAACCTTGTTCCACATAAAGTTGGTACATTCAGTGCTGTTGGCATAGATTCGCCTGATGTCATCACAGACAAGGCATATTTTGCCTCCCTCCAACCCCATATAATTCCTTAGCAGGCATGAATCCATGCACTTAACTCACATAAATTTTGCAATGCAACCTTCATAATACAAATCTTCCAACGATAAATTTCATCCTCAGAAAAGCTGGCAAAATGTTTAAAAATGAATAAAAGGATTAACTAAGTATCAACAAAACAATCAAAATGAACAAGTTTTACTGCTTCTATCTGATAAAAATATATACAGTACTTCTAATGAGCTTTGCGATTGCAAAATTAATTTGGAAATGAAATTCGACTGTTTTGCTCATCCTGCATACTTCTCTAAATGCTTCAAAACTCCATCCTTTCTACCTAAAAATGCACATTGTAACCTTAATAGACACTGTTCTTGTGACTGAAATCTTAATAGTATTTAAAAATTAACAGAGTTTTACAAAACAATCAACATATACACATTACGATATGTGAAAAAATGGGAAATGACTACCAATATCAGTTACTGACTTTAAAATGCTTCAAAATGTGCATGAGCTATTTTGATGCTCATACGCTCACAGTGCTGTGAAGTGGTGTGAATTGTAGTAGAGATACTGTATTTGAAACTTTTAAAATGAAAATATTGCATACAATTTTTAAAGGCAATATATACATTAGGCACTTGATATGTAAGTAATTCATACTAAAATCTCATTATTCATCTTATTATTTTGTAATGTTAAAAAAAAAACTCAAACACTGGCCCTAGGCTCCAATTCCTTGCAACCCTGAGGTGATTCAGTAAATATATAAAAAGGAGGAAACAATGAACAAAGAGTGCTTTTTTGAGTATTGCACATGCTTCTTCTGAAACAGGACAAAATAATTTGTTTCAATGTTCACGATAGCACATGATTATTACATTATCGAAATTTTTGAAAAGAATTCCTAACCAATCACAAAGGAGGTCAATTCTTCCAACTGACTTGGGGTGATGCCCCGGGGACCTGTAGGCTTGGCGTTTACCTTTTCCAAGAACATCAACCAAGATGGACACAAACAACAAGTTTGGTGCAAAAATGGCACAGATCATGCAAACTATCTTGAGGAATGTTGATGTATCAACTAGATGAAACCCCTTTTAATAACCATTTCAAAAAAAAAAAAAAACGGGGACTCAATGTGACCAACAGAAAAGGAGGCTGCTGTACCCGAAACGCTCTCCTGAAGCAGACAAACAACAGGTTTTAAGAGCTCCATCCATCTTGAAGTTCAGATCCCAAATAAAACTCTCTTTCCATCTGGGCTCCCTGTTTCATAGCACCAGGTAATCCTGTGTGGGATTAGGCATCTTCACTAGGCAGTCTTTTGCAGATGTGGGCAAAGAAAAAGAAGATAGAAGCACCAGCAATCCTCTCATTCCAGACTGGTATCACTTGCCTTGAGTGAGCATTGAAGGTGATCTCAAAGCACACATGTGTAATAATTTATTCATAGTAAAGCAAGCAGTGTCCAAAAAGTGTAGTGCAAATCTCCGCAATTAATAATCTATAAAACAAATCTATAAAACAATGCATTGTTTGGAAGTTAAATATCAATAAATATATTCAAATAAATATGATAAAATCAGAAATAATTCAGCTCCAGCTCCAGCTCCAGCTCCAGCTCCAGCTCTATCTCACTGTTGTCTCCCCTGCTTACCCTCTAGGTCTTGCAACAGGGCTGAGAAACCGGCGAACACAATCCACCCTCTTTGGCATTCATTCCAGCCACCTATGCCTGCATCCACCAGGACTCTCTGTGTCCAGCTCCCTCATTCTTTTTTTTTTTTTTTTTATTTATTAATTTTATTACAATCAATACATAGCAATCAAGTTTTTACAAAAAAAAGAATTATGCTAAGAACAGATCGATCCCCACCCTTGAGAGAGAGCAAGCCAAACGGTGTAAAATTTAAGGCTTGTAAAAATACCTAAATCAACAAATTCTCTGTGCTTTATAAAATCATTTCAAAATATTACTGATTAGATCCTGCCATGTTTTGAAAAAAGTCTGCACAGATCCTCTAACTGAGTATTTGATTTTTTCCAATTTTAAATAATATAACACATCAGTTTCCCACTGACTTAAAAGAGGAGAGTTTGGGTTCTTCCAGTTTATCAGAATAAGTCTGCGTGCCAACAGTGTAGTGAATGCAATCACAATTTGTTTGTCTTTCTCCCTCATTCTATAACCATTCTTTTGTGTCTGCAGGATGACCCTGGGAGCACTCAGCTATTCCTGCTCCATCTGCTCAACAAGAACGACCCCACCTGTGATGAGCTGTTTCTCTTTCTCTCCAAGGGGCACCCTGACCATCTTGCTTCCTATCCACCAAACTTGGTTGATGTACTATTCTCTCTCTCTCTTCTTCTCTCCCTTGATTTTTCTTCCTTTTGCCTTTGATCTCCTTTCTTGATTTTGTTCTCAAACCCTTTTTATCCTTATAAATGTAGGTGCTTTCTATAATGATCGACAGAGTGTCAATGAGATATGGATGGATATGTTCGTATGTTCAACCAATCAGCTATTAAACACTCCAGGATTGAGTGGCTTTCAGCCAGCACACGCCTACACTCTCACAGCCTGAGCCGAACTGTTTTTAAAAAAACCTCGCACTGCCACAGACCCCTGAAATGCTGTATCAGACTTGGATTTTTAGAACAATATGGTAAACTCTAAAAATTTGATATACTTCAGCTAGAGCATCAGTCCATCCATTTCCAGACACTACTAATTACTTCATTACAGGGTCATGAGAAGTGTTTTACGCAAGAACATAACACTGAAATAATTTTACAAGACTACATTTATTCTTTGCTAATTGGAATGTTACTTTTCAAATATTTCGTATAAGGTAAGCCAACACATTACTGGTTCCGCTAATAATACTAAGCACTGTATACATAATGGTGAGGCTCAGTGAAGTCAGTTTAAACTTACCAGTACCACTAAATTCATTACAATTATCATGTAATGCAAAAGATGTTAACTATAAGCAAAAACTTAAATATAGAACACTGCAAGACTGAAAATATTTATACAAATCAAAATTCTACTTTCACTAGGTAAATTTCAAAGAAGAGGTTACAACTCTTTTTTTAAGTGCTACTGTACAACATATTCTAATTATGCTTCATGCTTATAAATGCTGTTCTTCAAAAGATAAATATAACCATTAAAAACAGGCTAAACGGTATAATCAGAGCTTAACAATTACAATTATCAAACATCCCAAATTGAGCAAGTAATAAAAGATTATACAGTTTAAACCTGAACAAACCTCTATTACTTAACGCAAAATGTTATTATGGTTATATTTATAACACCATATAGCATACTATGACATTTAGTACCAGTATATGTAATAGTAAACCACTCATTCTAAAAGAAAATGTACTTTTATTTAAAAGCACAAATTAATTTTATATACGGTATTTTTGAAATATATCCTATAAAGCAACATTAGATGGTTTACTGCCCTTTTCTGCAATACCATAATGTCTGTTTTAGGCATGTAACAAGATAAAAACTGTGACCATTAATATCCTAAATTAAAATTGAGAATAAGTGAAATAAAACAAAATACAAAAATTAAATACCCCCCCTTCTCGTTTGACTTTGAAGTATGTTCAGCTTGATTGTATGCAATGTGATTTTACTGAAATAAAACTAATAAAAAAAAAAGTGAAACAACTTTTACATTATATTCAGCAAACGTGTATGTGATTACTAACACTAAATACTGTGAGACATTTAAGTGCACCATAAAAATGGCTCCAATATCCATAAAACATTTAAGAAAGTTTTCTTTATTCCTTCAGACACCAAAGCGTCTGAACCCAAACCTATCAATATCCACCAAAAGTCAGCCTATGAAAAATAAAAAGATTTGGACATGAAAGCACTAGGTTAACAATTCCTCTTATGAAGGGACATCAAACAGAACGCCCAACTCACTTCTGCATACAGACAATCAGAGCCGGCTTTCTTTTTTCCTTTCATCCTATATATTTCTGAAAAAACAGTTCAAGATATTCCAGATGCAAACCATATTCCTCATACAGTATATAAAATTAAGATGGTTTATAATGCACATTTATTTGAAATATGAGCATCTTTACTTTGTATAAAAGAGGTATTAAAATACAACATTCTTTTAAGGCTAACAAAAAAGTAAATGAAAGTGAAAATAGCTCTATACCAAACATATTTAGCAAGATAGCACACAAACACATCTTTTAAAGTACATTTAATCTTTTCGTTATCTTCTTAGTTTTTCAGTGCCTAAATAATTCCCACTCTTAAAACTTAGAAATTCTGGGAAATAAACAAAAATGAATGGTAACTACTGAGGTGATGTAAAATAAAAATGAGACATTACTCACATACACTGCTAAGATTTACACACAATATTCTATGATGGTTACAATGTACAGTACAATTTTTTAAGGACACACCTTAAATTATTTATATTGTCATTCAGTGCAACTGTGTCAATTAAAGAACCAGTGATCAGTATAAATACCTGGTGGCGTAAGCCCAGCTTGAGTGCCCTAGTTAGGGCTAGTTACAATTATTTTCTACATGCTTTCGACTGCACTTATTGTATATAGCTTTTTAATTATTGGCATTTAAGCAGACTTATAGTTTGGAATAATTAGAAATGGGAATCTATGCTTGTGGCATTTTTTCTTTAGCACCTTCTGCATCTATTCTCCCAAAAATCTAGTAGCGACAGCAAATTAAATTGTTTATTTAAATATCTGTGGACTTGCATCCATTCTAAATATTACACAAGGCATCCACGGTCATCAATGTGATTTCCTAAAGAGTTGTCTAAAAAAATAAATGTTTCTTGTACTCAAAATGTAAGCATCATCTTTCAAGATATAGAGCGACATGATTGAAATGGCTTTTTTTCATATATACCTTTTGTGAACCCGGCCCGGACACAGACAGGCGGACATGTTGTTAAAACACCACCACACGTTTATTTTCAATATATACAAATACTGGTCACAAAGACCCCAGTCCATTGGTCACTCAGACCCCAGTCACGTGCACAATTACCCCAATCACACACAGTCCTGGCCACAATGCCTTTTCTTCGGGCCACCTCTACAGCTCTCCTGAGCTTTGTCCTTCCGCCTCCCGACTCCAGCCTCAAATGAAGAGGGACGGCCCCTTTTATACAGTCCCCGGATGAGCCCCAGGTGTTCCCGGCATTCCTCTTCTGGCCACGCCCCAGCGGGGCGGAAGTGCCGGCTGTCCTCCCGGCAGCTCTCCGGGCACCGTCCTAATTCTTCCCCCCAGGCATTGGGGCGCCTCCTGGCGGTGACCACGGGCCCCTACAGGGTGGAGCTTCCATGCCCTGTACCCGTGGCCCCCAAAACAACCAGGAAGGTGACCCCCACGTGATCCAGGGTGGGCACAGACCCACATCCGGTCCCTCATGACGTCCCGGCCGGGTCATGGCCCCTGGCATCCCTGACACTTTATATATTTATTTTTTGTCCTATTACCTTTTCCCATTTAATACCTGATCCCCATGGCATCATTTTCTGGCAGTGACATTTTTATTGCAATGTCAGTACTTTAACAGATCTGGAAAAAAATTGTTTCTCTTCAATTTGCATTGAACAGGAAAAACCTCAAGTTCAAAAAGAAAGTTAAAAGAAAACATTTTGGTTGGACTTTATTTTTGTTTTAAAAAAATACTTTTTTCTTTTCTAAGAATAGGGCAAGTCCCCCTAAATCAAGTTAATATTCCAAAAGAATAGTGCTTAGTTTCTGATTTCCTTAGATTTTTAATTTATTTTAAAAGTCTTAATTTATTTGAATTCATGGTAAGATTCCTTGCTATTTTTGTTTCTGTTTGTTTGACCCATGCATGCCCCAGACTAAACTTTTGTTGTGAGAGCATATTTTCCTCAACTCCGATCTTTAAGAGTTTAAGTTTGCAAGA